>NW_022757925.1:310951-341818 GCF_011630105.1 Anneissia japonica
ATGTAATACTGTTAAAAAATACATTCTGTTTGTAATATTAATAGTGAGCATATTATATAGGCTGTCACACAATATTTTCTATAAAAATATAATATATGATATGAAAACACGTTTTAGCACCATTTGTATCTTAACAACTACACACCTGTTTACTACCCTTAGTCTTGTTTTCATGTCAATTGCAATGACAAATGTTAAGTAAAATATTTAAGTTGCCTGTAAATATACAAATAATTCCTGGGCAGGATATTATATCTGGAGCACCAAAGTGTTGAATATTCAATGTATCTGACATCAAAGCCAGTGTAAATATACAGACTAATCAGATTGGCTCTACAAATTACCTATTACAGCAATACAGATTTCTAAATATTAAATTCGCATAATAAAATACAAAAATTTGCCACAGCCAGACTAAAAATTATGTCAAATAAAATAAGCAGTGGTCTTTGACTGAATGTTACATTTGGATTACCAGCTAATATTCAACTATACTGATCTTTTTTTAAATAAACTAGTGAAATAATAAGTGCTAACCAATGGTGAACTTATTATAACAATTCCTTTTAAAAAATACTAACTATGCATTATCATCTCAATAATACCTCAAAACATAATGGTAAGTGATAATGGTAACTTGGATTTGTACGGTGTAAACACCAAGGATAGCCCATAAGTAAAGAGACATATTTCCAGTGGGGTCCTTGTGGTGGTGATTGGGCAGTACTAGCTCATAAGTCTAAAATACATATTTCCAGTGGGGTCCTTCTGGTGGTGATTTAACATGGTGAGACCACTAGTTTTCCAATATGAATATTAAAGTTATACACCTTTGAAGAAAATATTGTAATGCCTAAATTTAAGTTAGTGGGATCACTGGTTGTCCAACTCCAGCAAGAATGTTTCAGTTTTAGTGAAACCACCGTAGTTTATAACTGGTTGTCCAACTCCAGCAACAATGTTGCACAAATTTGGTGAAACCACTGGAGTTTCTAAGTTATTGGACCACTCATTCATACCTCTGGTGAATCCACTGCAGTTTCTAAATTTAACTCCAGCAACAATGTTGTACACCTTGGGTTAAACCATTAGATTTTCAAAATACAATTTATTGGGAACACTGGTTCTCAAATTTGAAATTTAAAGTTACACACTTCTGGTATAACCACAGGTACTACACTGCAAAATCAACATACACGTTGCTCAGATTTGGTGGAACCACCGATTATGCCCAATCTGATATGAATGTCACATAAACTTGGTGTACAGTAACCAAAGGTGGTTGCATGTTTTTGCTGAAAACACTGGTACAGTAATACCATGTTTTTGTGGAACCAAAGATTGTGTCCAATTTAAACACAAATGGTGCACACCTTTGGTGGAACCACTTGTGGATTTAAGATTTAATGTCAACATGAATGTAGTGTACCTTCGTTAGGATCACTGGTATTGTTGTAGTACATTCAACATGAATGTTGCACACCCTTTTTTAAAACTACTGTTAAAGCAAATTCAACATGAATGTTGCAACAACTTGGTTAAACAAATGGTAGTATTCAATGTCAATATGAATATTGATCATTTGTTAGAATCCTTATCCTTGCAAATCAATGTGAATACTGCATAATTTGGTAACAACCGGTACTGGCTACATAAAGTGGTGTTGTTAGTATCACAATGATTCAGAACCTCAAATTCTTGAAAAACTATTATAAATTCATGTAATTAACACTAGGAATGATAAAAAACAGGCAAGAGTTATGTAGAGCATTCTAACAAGCCTTATAAAGTAGTACAAGAAAATAACACAATTTTTAAAATCATAAGTTAGATCTTCCTGTATTTCCAGACAGTACTTGTTTATTAACTAACTAGAATGACAACAAATATTGAAATAAAGGCTTATTTTGTCAGTGACAACTAGTTGTGGCATTTCTAAAAGTTACCATAAATCTTTTAATTAATTGAACCCAGTATTATATTTATGACCCATGCACTATTATTAGCTCACTCACTACCCTATTAACCAATTAACGATCTACTACTCTAATATTAACCCTATAGGGCAACATTTCAATAACCATCAGGAAGGCAAACTTACCAACATTTAAATTTGTGGTGAACACTCCTGATGAATTGATGACTTAGAAGATGACAATTAATAAAGTTGTTTAAAGATGATACAGGTACAACGCATGTAAAGCGTGGATTGCTTATGGTAATCTTTAATTTTCAGTCATTTGTGTGAATTTCTATTAAAGAAAATGTAGTCAGTTATTGATTTTTCAAATACTTGATGTATACTTAAATACAGTGACCAGTATTTCATTGTTACCCACCCAGAATATCAAACAAAAGAAACAATCTAGGGTTTCCATCAGAGCTTTTACAGTACAACCTGTACAACAAGTACACTCACAATTGGTAATGAAAGTCAACCGGTTCCATATCACAGTGAAAATAACATAAAAAAAAAAAACACAGTTATTACGACTTTTTGACAATTAAAAGTAATCATAATAATAGTGTTTCTGATGGTTTGCATAGCAAGTGACTCATTAATAATGATGGTACATGAGGTACCTGCTTCTTCTAATGAAAATCAGAAAATATTTTTGAAAAAATCCATAAATAGCTTAAAACAAATTGTTTATGGTTTCAATAATTAAGTAATAACTTTATAGATTTTTGTTTAAAAAAAAATTGTGATACTTGTCAGGAGCAGTGTGTACTATCATAAATCAGGGTGAATATGCTGGTCGTTTTCTTTCTTCTTGTTTATGTCATCTCTACCTTCTCTGTTTTTTAATTCAAGGCATTCAGCAGAATCGTGTGTGTCACATACACTCTCCCAGAGATTGGAGGCCTCTGTATCACTGAAGTAGTTAGGCTCCCCGTAGTAGTGTGTTGGGTACACCAGTAATGGATGCACTGAAAAAGTTATGAGATCTCTTGGGGAAAACTGATCCTTCCAACCTTTCCTGTAAACACAGAGGGAGCATCTTAGACAAATTCAACAATACTAAATAATACAGAAAAATAGTAGTACAGCAGTAGCAGTAGTAGTAGTAGTAGTAGTAGTAGTAGTAGTAGTGTAGCAGCAATAGTTCTGGTAAGATCAGCAGAGTAGTAGCAGCAGCAATGATAGTAATAATAATTACAGAGACAAGCACTAACACAATGCTATATGCCACTACAAACTACATAATACTACATGTAAAATGACAGGCCTGTGGCTAGCTTTGTGGAGGAGGCAAACACTTAAAAGTAATAATCCAGAGGAGAGGAAATGAGATTTAATAATAGGGAACTTTCGATTTGTGCAATGATGCGACGCTAGAACAGAATCACTTATGTGAACGTCCTACCAGGCGTCCTACATTCTCTGCATATGTAGATTTGGTCAAATTGAATTCTAGGATCCAAGAGACAAGAACTTAACGTTCTTGCATGCGAAGATGACTTTTAGTGACGTTCTATGATCTACCGTCGTGCAATCAAAAGCTCCCTAACAACCACAGCATGGATTATTGCATTTAAATGATTCCACTCAAAAAGAGGATTATGTAATTGTTAGAAATTGTTGAAAGTATAATAATAATGATATGATGATGATGATGATGATGATGATGATGATGATGGTGGTGATGTTTTTTTTATCTGGCTACCCTCATCCATCTTATGTTTATTTGTTCAGTGCTTGAATATTATTATCATTGGTTTGTGTACACTACTCTGTATTGAAAAAGTCACACTTGAATAGAACTAATTGGCAAAATACTAAGTGTAATATGCATTAATTTGTTTGTATCATTACAATTATGACTGTTATAAAATTGTTAGAAATCTAATATTATTAATTATTGTTAATATTATATTATCATTATTGTTAACATCACCCTCTGCATGGTTGGCATTGCTGTAGTTGCTGGCACCACTGTTGTCATTGTCAGCATCACCATAATAATGCATTTAATTTAATGTTATGATACAATATATTACTGTTACAAGCACAAGTATCATAACATTATTTATCTTCATTATGAATAACTGTAAAAATAATTCCATAAATAATGGTCTTGTTTCATTTCAAGAACACATAAAGGAGTTCGGGCTATAGTTGTTCTCAAAGTATATATGTACTGTACATATATTTTGAATATGAAATCCTAAACTATAACAACTTTCATTATCATTAACATTATCATTTATCATTTCTATGACTTCAGGGCCAATGCACTTTCAATATTAAAGCCACATAAAATTTGGACAGTGTCACTGCAGGTGTAGAGGGGTAGAAGCTATAGGCAGCACAAGCATTAGTCACAGTAATAAACAAAGTACTCTATAAAATCATAGATAAAAAATACATTTGCTATTTTCATTTGGGCAATGAATAATGATCTATACATATAATATTATACTGTTATCTGTACAATGATATGCATGAAATCTGGGCTTAGTGTAAAAATATACCAATTCTGGAGGGCCAAGGTTCTATAAAGTATACCTTCTACCTTTTCATTTGATGAATACCAGTTTACAAAATAGTTTAAAACATGGAAATATAACAATGGCAGTATTTATATTCAATTCTAAAACAATTATTTTTACAATAATTTTACAAGATTTTATAAAAACCTAAAGACATTAAAAGACAATAACCTCATAAGCATGTTTTAATATTTTCCTTTTTGTTGGAATTTTTCATCTTGAAAACTATTAGTTTAAGTGCAATGTACAGACAAATAATTCTTTGTATGCTAAGCAAATACTGTACTCTAAAACTGAAATTTTTGTGTATTTTACAAAAATAATAAAAAAGTTTCTGTAAATTCTATGCAAGTATACTCCAAAATTGAAGTTTCTGCTTCTAATGCAAGTTACTCCAAAATCATTACTTATTATCTACTTATTTTTGAGCATGAAACAAGACTTTCAGCATAAATCAATTTATTCCGGAAAAACAAACAACATACAAGCAAAATACAAACACACAAAACAAACTAAAATGTCACAAATGCTGGCCCAGGGGACTCCAACACCAAACCAAATCACTTTCCAAGGAAAACTTATTTCAGGGACTCTATTTTTTGGTATTTCAGAGTGTTGGCCAGAATCCAAAATTGGAGTTTTTGTGCCTGAAACAAACAGTTTGAAATCAGTGTATTTAAGTGTCTTAAAAACTATTAGTACTTGTGTACCATATGCGAAACTCCAATTTTGTACTATACACGTATTACTATACACGTATAATAATTATGCAAAACACAGGATTTGAAATATTTGCATATATTACAAAAAACACCAAAACAATTAGTTTTTTTTCATAGTATGGAGAAAAAAAATTTTAAGAGCACAGTGACATTGCCCAATAACAAACTCTTTAATTTATGAATGTAATTTGGAAAGAAAATGTCATTAGAAACAATCTTTTCTCATTGCAAAACACAAATATACTTGCATTTTAAAATCTTTTAATGTAATTAAAAAAAAGATAAATCAGTCAAGAAAGAAAAAGTTTCACCCAAAATTGACTTGTTAGATAGCACATGGCTTGGCAGTTACACCAATAATGAGAAACTCTTTTCTTGTTGGTAGTGCTTTTTTATTCTGTACTTTACTTTCATAAAACATGCAGAAATTCAGATTTAGGAGTATTTGCATATAGTAGTAAGTTAAAATGTCAAATTCAAGTAACTACATTCATAGCATTTGGAAATTGTTGAACCATTGGTTGATGTATGAACCATAAAGGTAAGTTGGTTGAACATTTACACAATGGTTGAATCACACCATTGAACCATGAAGGTATTATTTGTAACCATCAACAAATATCTGTGGAGCTGATTCAACCAGTGAGATATCGGATAACAATGCAGCTCGATGAACCTGATTTATTGGTTTGGTGGGTTCACAATGTATTAGTCGTGGTGGTGTTAGTAGCACCATAGTTGTGTACCATGGTGACACAAGTTGTACCATGGTGGTATTGGGTGTAATGGCAAAAGCAAGACAAATGAACATGCAGAAAGTCAATAAAAATACAGTCATGCACAAGCACAGATCAGCAGCAAAACCATAAAAGATATTTTATAAACATTTTCACCTTCAATGATAAGCACACAATCTTACATGACAACAAATATTGACAACATTGTCAAGAATTCCATTGGTTGGTACAGTAATAAAAAAATTACATTTTTATAAAACAAAATGAAGCAAAAACAAATTTTTATCAAACAAGGATAATACTATTATGAATTGTACCCCTACTATAAAGCATAAAAGGCTATTGATGATGTGAGAGGGGTAGCTTTTAACCTAGTCACTTTATCTCACCGAATATCATAACTCTGAATGCTCTGGCAAATATAAGTTGGCGCTGTTTCTCCAGTCATTGTCGTTGACTTTCTCTCGGTCCTCCTTAGAAAGACAGAGTGACTTATCTTTTTCGGTACAAACTTGATCCCAGATTGTCGAGGCCTCTGTGTCACTAAAGTAATTGTTATCACCAATGTAGTGAGTGGGGTACATAAGAAGAGGATGAGCGGAGAGTGTGATTAAATTGCGATTAGTAAAATGTGATTTCCAAGCCTCCCTGTAAAAAATTCATAGCAATATGAAATATTAAGATTTGAAGCATACGCCACATGGTGTACTAAATGCTTATAATTTATAATTATTGCCACTTTGTCATGCAAAACTTCAAGACTTATATGAAATATTGCATGTAAAATTGCAATTGCAGTTTAAAGATACGGTCTGTGTTAAATATGGAAAATATCAAAATTTATCAACTTTTCATCACCATAATAGGCAGAAGGAAAACATTTTTTTTTATATGCCTGCTAAATGGTGAAAATCTTCTCCATTCTAATTTTCAATTAAAAGCAAATAATTTGTTTAAACCTACAAAGTAAGATATTTTAAAATTTAATTATCCATTTTTAAGTCAATAGCTCATCACAGACGGCATATCTTTAATATACTATATATCAAGAGAGGCTTGCCATTACAAAACCAACATTCTGGCCTGGTTCTCACGATTTTTGTCACGGATGCTGGTTTTGGCATGGTAAGCATCAATTATGCAAATATTTCATAAGAAACAAGTACATCATTCATCATGATCTTCATCAACCTCAATCTACACAGGTTTTTTTTTTATAGCAAAGATCTTATAATTATAAGATAACGTTCTCCGCAATTTCCGCATGCAAATTCTGTAATAACCCTTGCCCTCTTGCAAAAGTGATTACTTTTTAACTTTGACAGCTTTGACCATACACCTTCTATGGAAACAACTAGGATGCCCTCTCCCAAAAGTGATTACTTTTTTGCCAAATCGACGCTTCTTGTTACACGTAAATCACGGAGAATGCCATCTTGTTTTTTTAAGATCCTTGTTTTATAGCACTTGTAATGCTCTGTCCAGACAATCAAATTTTATTTACCAAAAAACTGCTGTATGCCCATATATAGTCACGATGATGCCTACGGTATGTGATGACAGTAACCAACGTCTGTTGACAAGAGGGCGCCATCTGGCGTCGTGATGACACGACTGTGGTACTCTATATGTTTTTGTCAAATGAAATTTGATAGGCTGGATAGGGCTCAATATACATAAAATAGAATCCATGCAAAGTGAGTTTAGTTGAGTTATGAAAAATATAAAAGTAAAATCATGCCAAAATGAAAAAATAACGTGCTAAAATGGATTTGATGAATGATACCACAGTGAAACTTGTATGGCAATCACCACACAATTACAATACTGTTGTTACAATAGACAGCAGAAGTACAATACTGAAAAAAAATCATGTTGGAATATACCTACATCATAGAACTTTAAATTTATTGTGTCATGTATTTCACATGTTATTGTTGAGCACCGCTATAATTATTAAAACTACTTGCTTTAGAGATAGCTTTCATTGTGTACACTAAATGCATCAGAGATGGTTGCATTGTGTACGTATGCGTACTCCACGCATCAATGCCCCACAGCCCAGTAGCTTAGCTTTAAAATCATCTTTGAAAAACATTTTAGATTATTTGTTCAAATTTTTCACTTTTATGTTGAACCAAAAAACGTAGATAATATTTTACCTGTAATGGTTCATTGGCAATCTGTACACTTCTTCAGACTGAAGCCTGTGCTATAATGGTCTGGTTTGGTCCAGGTTGGACTGGACTGCGCCGCCAACTGTCCTCGATGTTGTAACTGTGGTATGTCTCCGGGGGCCCCGTTCTGCTTGTAATTTTTCCAGCGGCAAATCCTATCCCCTGATGTCTCTGTTGATGCTGTGATCCCTTTTTCTGATGCAGATTCCTTTCCTTTATTTTCCTTCTATCTATGTTGGATTCTTTTCCCCCCAGAGATGTACCACTGTTAAAACATCAAGGACAGTTGGTGGTGCAATCCATTGCAACCTGGACCAAACCAGACCTTTATAACACAGGCTTCAGTCGGAAGAAGTTGGCAGTTTGGCAATGAAACGTTACAGGTAATATATTATCTATGGTTTTTGGTTCAACATAAAAGAAAAAAAATTGACCAAATTTAACTTAACACCAGATGAATTTATTAAACATTTTAGACTATGTATGTGTGAACCAATTTTGAGGGCAGCAGTTATTCAACAGTTTATCATGCATGCAAATGAGTATTTGCTTTCTTTTAGGAACTGTAATCTAAATTGTTCTGGTCAGGCCTCCACAACAGAGTGCTAGTTTGTTTTAGTGTCTAATACAGGTACAGTATATGGGTATACCTCCTATCTGTAGTCTTTATACGTCTCTGCAAGTTTTACACATAGCACCATATCGGCCATTAGCAAAACAATATGAATATTTGTCACTTTTATAAATTATTTTTCAACCATATAATAAATACACTGGCATATTTACTGATTCAGTATCTACCAAGAATTGTAATTTTACACACATTAACATACAAACATATAAATAGCCAGTCTCCTTGCTCAACCAATTCTAATTTCTAAACATAGGATTCTTTAGACATCAATTATGTTGTAAGTCTGTTCGTTTTCAGTTTACAAATATTTTAAGACCATGTTTTTTAAGCACTTTTTTTTTTTTTTAAAGTGTGATCCTTGGGTGATACGGAAAGTATATTTACAACTAATTAGGGGTCATTCACAATTACCAGCACTTTCACAAGTGTACAAACTGTATACTAGTGGGGAGGGATGGACAAACTTGAACTCTTTTACATATGCATGAATTGTGGATTCAAAATAACATGATATATTTAAAATAATACAACAATTTATATAAAACATACATATTTTTGTACCCAAGTACAGTATTTTAGTTGACTTCACAAAAAAATTGAGAACGTCTTTGCAAAATCAACATTTTTTACGTACACTTTCAGAGGCGACAGAGGGGGTTCAAACAAAGAGTACTGTTTGTACACTTGTGAAGATGTTGATAATTGTGAACCCTTAACAAGGCATGTAGCTGCATATTAATCAGTCCGAAATGTCTTCAAAGTGACTGCAGCAAAGTCTGTAATCATTGCCATTTTTTTCATTGCCTTGCGCTCACGGAGGCCCCTGCGCCCACATATGGAACGACTAGCAGCATTGGCAAGTGCAGTACCAACTGTTCCTGAGCAATTGCAGCCATACATCGAATGCTGGTCAGCCCACCCACCTGGCAACCATCTTCGTAGGAAGGCTTGGGTGCAACTAAACAGGCTACGATCAGGCACTGGACGTTTTGCATCCAATATGAAAATGTGGGGCATTGCAGAAAGTGATCTTTGTCCTTGTGGGCACATACAGACTTATGAACATGTTATTAGCGAGTGTGCTGTGATTGGCCCTCTTCGCCCACTATCTGAGATTGACAACCCTCAACTGGTGGAATACCTCACCAACTGCCAATTTTGAACTGATTTGTTGTACATGATGTAGTTTAACATACGAAATAATAATAATTGCCTTGAAGATATGGCACACGGACATGTATATATTTCCTTGTTAACTTGTTAAACACAGATAGATGACACTGTAACGTGGAAAAGCCCACGATGCATGTCACTTGAAATAAGAATGTAGACTGCAGTATTAAACAGTAACAGGATAAAAAGGATTTATGGGAAACAGTTCAAGTCTAGGTTTATAATTGTCCAACATATTTTCAATAGCTTCCACCTCTTTGATGACTTGTTTGATAATGGTGAATGACCTATTATAACATATTTACACCACATTAAATAATACAGGGGCCACGTGCTACAGACTTGTGTCCCGTTACTATCCCCACAGATCCTTGCTAAATAACATATCGATGTTGGTTTTTCTTACATAGATATTACGCAGGGAAAAAGCTACTCTTAAGCTGAGAAATCACTGCATCGTACGACGGTCGTCTGACGCTCCCTCTGAATGTTCAACAACATGACAGAGATTGTTGGTGCTGACTGTTGGTGGCTACCTTTAAAGATAATTGGTTGTGACATCATGGCATTGCATTCTACATAGAATCGCATCGGCTGACGACCGTCTGGTGCAGAGTACCTGGCTGTACACGGATGCGCATTCACAGACACAATTTAGTAGAGAATGTGTGCTATTTTTTTTTCTTGTGTTAACCGGGTATAAGGCATAGTTCAGACAAGGTGGATAAACCTGGCTCAACTCACCGGGTTTATCCACGTGCCAGTCTGAACCAGGTGGCTTATCTCAAGCCAGGCTGTGTTCCTATAGTAACTAGGCCTGGTGCGCCACCGTGTTTAACTTTTCTAAGCTGGGCTTTAATCGTTGCGGGGGGTCTTGCATTGACTTCGGGTGAAGAAATTACCAATCAGCATTCAATTATGTACGCTATGAGTGAGCGTACGTTTCGGGAGCAATGTTTTGAAACACGTTTCCTGGTTACGGTTCATTATTATACAAATTCTCGCATGGCTAAACCCGCTAATCTGAACGCCCGGCAAAGTTAAGCCGGGCTTAACGTTGAGCCGGGCTGAACTCAAGCCTGGCTTTCTCCAAGTCTGAACGTAGCCTTCGTCAACTTGACATTATTTATTGAGAAAATTAACATTAGATTGATAATTTGGCAGAACAGAGAAACATGCAAATTATTGCTCTCTGGTAATATACAGAGTATTATGCTGCTGTACATTGTGCACAAGCAACTTTATACCACAACATCCAACAAGGTACCATTTTATAATCCTGCGTGGAGGGAGAAAACAGAGATAAAGTGCCTTGCCAACAGACTACCATATATTTTAGGATTTACTTAGCATTATTTCATAAAGAACAAAGCATAATTGTCCTGAATTTATGCTGTGTCAACCACTCCAACTCAAATTAGCTGGATTGAGGTTGGGCCACCAAGAGTTACAAGCTAAAGTATAAGATCACAGCGGTGACACCAGCAGGGACAGGGGGCATCCCATCCTTGTTGGATCAAAAATAAACAAAAATAATTTGCCTGTCCAAATAACATTATTTTGATTGCTAATCCCTAATATTGTGGTCTAAAAGGAAAATTTGGACCATACTAAACAATCAAAAATCAAGATCATATCTACTTGCTACTAATTTGCATGATAAAATATACTTTTCAAATAGAAAAAAAAAAAACCAAGATTTATATTCAATTAATCAGAAATCAACATCATACCAAAAATATAAAAATAATGAATGTGACTTACTCTGGATGTTTGTCAAACATAAGCGGTAAGTACTCATCGACAGGAACCATCTTACTCAAAGGATTCTGCTCTACAAGTTTCCTGGCTCCTGATTGGCTTAATATGTAGCCTAGTGTCCAATAGGAATAGCTTGGCCAAAGCAGTATATCAGAACCATTGACCCATGATTCAAGGTCAGGGTTAAGTATTTTGCGTCCCAGGTATCTAGAGTGGGATTACAAATGTTGTTTTCGAAAACTAAATATTGGTACTTTTTATTATTTGAACAATAAAAAACAAAAAAATTAAAAATTATCACATTTTCCCTCATCTCATCTTTTACATGTATGATATGTGATAGTGATAATTCACTGTTAATGTTGCCAATGAATGTGACTAGTGTATTTTATAATAATTGTATCTGCATCATAGTTGAACTTACATCAAATCCCAGGTTATGTCCAATTTTGTAGGTTCGTATAAAAGTTGTTTTAGTTTCATTGTAAAGAAAGCCTCAAACCTAACATCATCTTCCAGCACAATCACCTGTTCGTAATTCTTCTCAACTACCTGTGGACAAAGATATATATATATATATAATATATATAGCAACTTCTAATGTGTGTGCTTTGAAATTATCTTCCAATAAATGACTTGATGCATATACAGTACAACACTGGTAAATTTATTTTGCATGTGAACCTGCAGCCAGTACATACACCATAAATTCTTTTTTTGTGCACAGGACTGGTCGGTTTTCAACAGGGTCCCTCTTAGGCATTCCTTATACGAATTGAACCCAGTGTTTTGTCACTGAACAAAAATTACCGCTGGAGGCTGATCCACCAATGAAACTCATTTGTACCTATAATTTTGAAACCGTGTTATATAAGAAATGTTGTAAGGCATGTTGCATTGTGGGATGTGTGGTCAAATCATCAGTCGGTCAGGGCATTCCCCGATTTATTATTCAGGTCCTTGACAGAGGTGCAATGCTGACGCAGATTTTTATATTTGTTCACCACCTGTCTAGTGGTGAACTGAAACCCCATCTCTGCAATTGTTTGCAATTAATTATTGGTATTCTGCATCTAGTCATGCTTGAATAAGCTGCACTCTCCTCGGTGACCTTGACTGTCAGTGATAATTTTTTCTTTTTCTTTAGTTTCTTTCAGAACTGGATTTTGTTTCACTTAATTAACCAATTGTTTATCCTTTTGTGAGTTTTTTTTTTTTGAAACTGGAAATACATACATCAACCCATATCTTGTAATGGCTAAGGAAGCAGCCAATCTCTCCCTTGGTCAGGATTCTTTCATGGTACGGGTCCTTGTATCCATCCAGCATGTCAATTCCCATTTCTTTCAGTTTGTCATCTGTTAGTTGTCTGAAATAATACATAGGAAATATTAATTTAAAATGGATTATTTGCACACTAACTTATACATGTGTAATAGTCACGTGTGCATTTGGGAAATAAGTTCTTTGGAAGTAAATTCAAATTATATCATTATTTACCTTATAGCATTTAATCACATAACTGAAATGCACAATAATGTTTAATTGAAAACAAACAAATATAAGTTCAAATTTAGGAACAATATAAAGATAAGAAATATAAAGCTCCCAAATGAAAAAATATCCTAAACATTAAACTATACAAATAATACATTAAACTATACAAATAATATATAATTAGTTTCAATATATTAAATTACACAATAAAACAGCCTGTAGACTGAATACATCAAAAGGACAATACAAAGTAGACAAATTGAATAATAAAATGAAAAACTGCAACAAATAGTCTACATTTAACAATAAATTGCGGTAGGTCTGTCTCACGTTGAAACCAACCAAAAGCATAAGCTGAACAAAGAGTAAGCATTGATACTTGTTTATAAGGTCAAAAATTGTAAAGGCTTTAGCAAAACCTGACAAGGTGTTTATTCATACATGCAACCAAATTTCAGTAATTTTGATGGAAATATCCCACAAAGTGTCTAAAAGGCCATTTTAAATTACTATTCCAAGAAGGGCTTTTTGAAAGCATTATACTGTCATAGCAAATTCAACATCAGAATCTTATTTCCACCTCATACACAATACACAATATAATACAAGCATGAATATACATAATATGAGTATGGGAGGAGGTGTTGTGACAAAATGAGTCTTGTGGTACACCAGGTCAATTTGATATATTCAAGAAAACATATCTGAACTGATATTTTTGACAAAAATGGGTTCGTCAATGTTTCTGTTTCTGAAGTTTACTATGTATATTTCATGGTAGCAAAAGTTCTGAGTTGAGTTAACTACAGTAAGGTAAACATGTTTTTGAGGCACATTTTTGTGAAGATATTTTTCAGAATTGATAGAAAAACCAACACAAAATTTATCAGTTATCTTCAGAGGCAATTTTCTCTTAAGTATGTTTTTAGACATCTGAACTCGGGCTCCAGAGAAATTTTTTTTTTTTATGTTGTAGAACTGATTTTTCTAAGACAAAAAAAAGAGTTTGATCAAAAACTGAGAAACGGTGAATGAGAATTTTGAATATTTAAAAACTGGGGGAAAAAGGTGTAAAAATGAGCAGTTACGCCCCTTTTCCCCCCAGTTTTTAAATATTCAAAAATCTGTATCTCGTTCACCGTTCCGCAGTTTTTCGCCAAACATTTTTTTAGAAAAATCAGTTCTACAACATATCAACATTTTTTTTTCCTCCTTTAAAATGATCTTACTTCAGTTTTACTGAAATTATGAACATGATTTAAAGACCAAAATAAAGCTTATATAGTCATCCATTTAAATATATCAACTAATTTTTCATTTTTTTGTACCACAAGACTCAATGTGTCAGAACAGCTCACAGTTATTCATGCAATGCAAAACTACATTTAATAAGCTATAGCCCCTCCCCTGATACAGAAATTGATTTACATATCGGATATAATTAAAAAAGTACATTATGATATATAAAAAATAAAAACAATAACAACAATAACCATTGATTTGGATGCATTACTCCTAGTGTGCATCCTTTACAATAATCGCACGCGCTGTTGATGATGTTAATATTTTAAAATTTGTCCGACCTCATTAATGACATCCAATGCAGGAAGGAAATATAAAAAATTTGATAAACGTGAATCAATTAATACTTATGGGAAATCGTTCGATGAAAAAATATTTTCAAAAAATGGGAAGAAAACCTTCATCTATAGTGTAGCAAAGAGATGAAAAAAAACCCCATTTTTTGACTGGACTAGAGAAGGGAGTGCAGCGTAAAATTTAAAAGAATAGCCTAAAATTGATAGATTAATATATGTGAACTAAAATATATTAAAAAATATGTAATCCATACTAGTATAATATGTGCTCAAATTGCATAAATCTTAAAAAATTTCCTTCAGTTTTTCCCTACTTGGGTAACTCCAAAACTGACTGCATACCATTCAGCTTACATGATGGATCGCCACTGTTTATTTTTTTCCTCAAATAAATTCCCCTCTAAATGACTGTAAACAAATCTAATAGAAGCAACATCATTCTCAGAACATTCTAATAATGTTCTACTCCTGTAGAATTACATATTTTCTGTTTCAGATCGAGAAGTCTGTTATGGTCACGCAGTTCCACATTTACAGTGCAAGTAAGTGCCGTTTATTTGATTATATATGTATCCACTTTACACAAGATAAAATAAACACCGTCCTTGAATAAACGCCTTCCTCGAATTAACGTCCTTCAAAAACCCTTCTCAACAATAAATGCCCAGATGCGTTCAAACATTCAAATAAATACGGATACATTAACCCTTTGAAGTCGCGGTCCGTATACTATACGGACCAATTTTCTGTCGCAGGAAGCACGCTCTGTATACAGTACGGAGTGACGTTTAACGCTGCTACCCTCTATTTAATGAGTCATTTTGAGGATTTCCCTATTGTTGCTGCAACTGGATGTGCAGAAGCATTCAAAATTTCCAAAAGAAAGCAGTCATTTAGCGTCAGTGACGTGCTTACGCTTATTTTAGCAGACGATGAGAGTGGGGATGAAAATATCAATCTCGGTGAAGATATATATTATTCTGCAGTGAGTAATGACGATTCAGGTGATGATGACACCACTGCTAGTAGTGTATTAACTGACATAAGCCCTAGGTTTAGCTCTAAGCACGAGGAGGAAGTGCTTAGTTTATGGGTAAAAAAATACCCCTTTAGGCCCCTGAATTGCAATTTTTGGGCACTTGACCTTTGACCTAGGTCAAAAAGGTCAAAAATATTTAAATTTGTTGAGACTCATGCGCATGTATTCCATCCAGCAAACAAAACATCATTTGCTAATTTCAAGGGTCATAATAATTACCCTTTTTCTAACACAAATACCCAAATGGAGCCCAATATTTACATCGGACTTCGATATAAAAAATATTTTTATATTTGTGTTTTATATAAAAACACAAATATTTTTTTCCTGTAGAAAACAACATATTCTACATAATATGTAACATTCATGAACATAGGAATTTTTTTCTTGACGTTTACAAAGGGTTTTTGGGTAAAAAAATACCTTTTTTAGGTCCTTGAATTTCAATTTTTGGGCACTTGACCTTTGACCTAGGTCAAAAGGTAAAAAAAAATTGCTATTTTTCGGAAGCCTAAAACATATTACACAACAATCAAACCATCATTTATTGAAAGTTGCAGTCATAAAAATGTATTTTACGTTTTTCATAAACCTATTAACAACCCCTTAATAGGATTCAGTGACTTGGGAAAAGTCATTTGGGACTTCAAAGGGTTAAAGGTACTTAATTGGACACAAAATGACTTACAATAACAGTTCTATATACTTTCTGAATATATTGTGATTGTGTTCTTGTTGTTGGATGATAGCAGATAAAGCATAAATGCATTGAAACAACTTCTGGTACTTACTTTCCATCTACTGCATCTAAGATGGTATAATTTAGTGACAATTCATGAAGGGATTTAATCATTCGCTCTCTTCTCTTCGGCCTACGTTTCAAGTTGATCAAATAGATCTCATCAACTCCTAACTTAGTCAACGGCTTAAAAGGTGGGCTAATATAATTAGACAAAGGCATTGGCTCATGATCAACTGAAAAATAAAGAATAGGTTGCAGTGTCATAAACTATTATTCTACTACATATTTTTTGATAACTTTTACAGACAGTTGTCTCATTATTTTATGTGTAATTTGAAATTATTGAAATTGATGTAAAATTAAGTTTGCTCCAGCATACATCTACAAATTAAAAACATAAACACAGAAATGATAATGGTGTGACAACAATGACAATAAAATACATATATATTGTAAACCAATTTTTTGTAAATCTAATGTTATTAGAATTAAAAGTACATCCAGAATAAAATTTGTTAAATACTGTAATATCAAGAATTTCAAAATATATATAATAACAACTTTCACAATGTGAAGAAAGTGTCAATATTTTGCAACTTTATTATTACTTACTAATGATGAAAATGGTGATGACGACAATGGTGATGATAATGATGGTACTAATGTTAAGATAAATATTTAAAATAATGAACAAATCTTGTTAATTGATTAATGCTACTAACCCATAACCTCTATCCGCTGGAATATCATCTGTTCTTGATCTTCTTCTAGAGTATTTGTAACACCAGCTGGGGTTGATAGACTGCCAAAGAATACTGCATTTATCACATACATAGGAATGACTACGGATACAATTTTGAAGCAAGTTAAGAAATTAATGTTTCTTTTATGCCAATTACTGTCACTCAGCAATTAAATGACCATAAATTTATTAAATTGTCCAACTTTCATTCACACAGTGGACTTCTACCCTCCTCCATTTCATGCATGGATCCAGACCTTCACACCTTTCGCTGTTGTGAAGGTCTAGGTGAGAAATATAAATTTAAAATATAGACCTGAAGCAAATGGAAACTAACTGACCGGTGATAATGGCACCTAATCAGTTCATATATTTTGTATTATTAGAAAAAAAGTTAAAAAAAATCCCTCAGATCGTCCGACCGACCGATAGAATGGTTAACTCCTTTGCACCCCACCCAGTGGACCTGCTCCCTTGGACAGTCAGGGAGAGCTATAGATCTGCACCTGCTTCCACAATTCTGAGGAAGTCTACAAACTCCAGGATTTAATAAATTTATGGTTAGCCTTTACAGTGCTAAGTTCTCTTGTCATTCATATGTTTTTATACTTAGACTAACATAGCTATGCTTGTTTAGAAATATTATTGGGAACTGAACTATGGTATGGTTTTGTTTCATTTGGCAACATTTATCAAAATTATCAATGAATGCATCAATGTAGTTTACTTTCATGTTTACTCATGACAATGTTAACATTTTAAAAATTCTATTTTGTATAGTGAATCAAAATATGAACGTACATGCTTTACGTGCGGAGTAGGCAAATATCAGCATGTCATCTAGGTCTCCATCATATTCCGGAGACGGTGTGTATTGAAGATCGAGGGATACCTGTCGTTGCAAGTCAACCATATATGTTGAATGTATCATAGGAACTTGAAAGATGCCAGATATGTTACGCTCCAAAATTTCTGAATACTCTGGTGTTCTTCGATAGTAACCCTAAGAGAATAAGGATATAAAAATATCTATCTTTATATGACTTTATTATGCTTTGGCCTTCCATTTTTTCTGGAGGTTGACATTGTATTTTTATATGAACATTATTGAGTGATATACTACAAGCTTACTGCTATAGTCTGGTTGTTTTGCCAATGTCCCCCGATAAGAAGGCCGAGTCCTCAACCTAAGTGGGAACCTAAGTGGGAGGGGCCAAGAAAAAAGTTAAAGCAGTTTTAGTGAGACTTCATTTTTATTCAAATTTCAATGATTTTCTATGTCAGAAGCCAACGATAAGAGAATTTTGTAAGCACAGACCTACAAATGTTGTCATCTTTGTGAAAAAAATGCCTGAAATCCATAAGGAAGTATCTAGGAGATCCAGGAGCAACCTTAGACCCATGATAAGATGTAGGTGAAGGGATACAATGGGAAGGATCTGATGTATTCTAGCATGTAAATGGTCAATTTTATCATCATTTCGAGGGTATTTAGTGCAACAAGTTGGTTATTTGTTTGGTTTTTTTATGAGAGATTCTTGCTCAAAGGAAAAGGAAAATCACCAAATCAAACAATTTAAGATATGAAAGATGTTAGATTCTTTGAGTAGTAAGAATCCTGAAGTTTAAGCATCTAGTGCCTAGGAAAAAATGGAACTAATTTTGGGCATTTTAAGTTGTTTTCAAGCATTGTAAAGTTAAATTTACCCAATGGGAAGATCCACTACAACGGCTTTAACCTTATTTCCCCAACAAGGATTTGAAAAGGAGCTTTTACCATGTTAAAGAGGACGCTTGTTAAATCAACATTTGTTGATGACCTAAAACGACCATACTATTACAAGAAAGAGTTGAAGAACTGCCCTTTACAAACATTGTAAGAATTTCAAGCTCCTTAAAAAAAAAAAAAAAAAAAAAAAAAATTTAAATTCTCAAGATTTGTATTGCTGATGCTTGGAAAAACTTTTTTAGGTTTCATCTTTATTCAGGTTTTCATGTCATATTTTCTATTCAGAAGTCAAGGAAGATTGTACATGATAAAACTTACTGATCGGTAATGATTGTTCCACCTAATGCACACCTATCTATCCTACATCAACTTTTAAAATTCATGATCTTTTATAATGCTGAAACCTTCCCAGGTATAGTATAAGTTTCTACATAAGTTTTCAAGTTAGGTGGTCAATATTGATACAAGTTAGCTTTACAGTTCAGAACAAACACTTCAGGGTGATGACTCTAGGTTTAGTACCAATTTAGTTTGGAAGCTAATTCCTACAAACCTAAATAGTAGACATTACAATACACCTCATTATATGCATTCTCCGGGTTAATTTAGCTTTTGTTATAGTAGGATCTGAACACAATTAATTCTTATTTTAAGGACTCTGACATTTGCCTTAATACCCATCTGTGATAGAATACCAGATTTGAGAGATTTCTTGATAGCTAAAATATAAATAAATCCATAAATATTTAAAAATTATTATCAACAATGGAATGGAATTCCATTCAGCTTTTCACAAAGTTAGAAAATGCTTTTTAATCTCAGTAGTTGTTTGAATTTTGAATGCATTTGAGTTGGAATAAAGGTGACGAAAGAGAATATAATCAACAGCGGAACGCGATATTAGTGAAACAAGTTCAACTGTAGGTCAACATCACATCCGGCCAAGAATGAGACCTCGGAACAAAGATTAAAGAGCGATGTTCAAACACCTACTGTAATGCAACAAGTTCACACAAAACCCCACATAAATAATAGTTTTCAAAAAGTTACATTTACCCTTGGACTATTTACTTGCTATTTATTTACTTCTTTATTTATTTATTTTCTTCAGCGCTACGATCTTGATGTAGCAGCACTATATAAATACAAAGTAAAGTATGTATGTATCAATATACAAGATATTGTTGTTCCAATTTACTGCTAGAAATTCATTAAAATTCGTACATCAGTCACATATAATGTCAAATAAATAAAGAAAAACAAATTAAATTTCTTGTCCCATAATGAATCATGCAGTACAAGTTTCTTCTAAAAAATATCTTTGAATTAAAAACCTTGTAATTTTTGGTACAGTTTTAAAGTTACTATTAGACTATCATTGTTTTATTTATTTCCTCTTTGAGGCTATAGAAATATAATGTCCCTCCAATTAAAGACATCTCCAATTAAAGACCGCTTTTTTGCAGGCCCGTATGAATGCCTATCTTTATCATTAGTTGTTCCCCTCCAATTGAAGACTACCCTCTATTTAGAGACCAAGGACCATAATTTTGGTTAACCCATAAATATAATAAATTTTGTTATGATATCAATCATACAAATATTATCCAACGCACATCAAAAGATGATATTTTGCATACATTAAATACTGACAATGTTACTAATATTTTAAGTTGAGTAGATCGAGTACAGGTCTACCCAACTTCCCTTGTCCAGCTACCAAGAGATGTTTTAGTATGAATAAAAACAGCATCCATCCATTCTAAAACATGTAAACATTTAATGTATTATATTATTAAAATTTCCATCTAAATGTAGTGGAAAACAATGGACAGCTTGGCAATTTCTTCATGATTTTTGTGTGGGAGTTTTTTATTTACATTGAATTGATAAAAACATTAGAGGAAGAATATGTACTTTCTGTACATGTTTTTATTTCAGAATTATAGTTGGTTGTATCTATGATTATGAATGTAGATTACCTGTTCTATATTAATCAGAAACAAATCAAGTGAGTTTTTCTGGTTATTACTTTTGTAATTTTACAAATTTATTTGTTAAAGATAAATTTGCTTTCTTTTATATTTACATTTTAATGTATTAAAAAAAAATAAATAAAACTTGATTATTATGTTGTACTTTTTTTTCTAGATATAGATTGTTCATTATAAATTTTGTCAATTTTTCCAAATAATTTTCCTATCCCCTGAGCTGAAAAGACAAGGTAACTGTGAAAATAATAATTATCACCATAAAATTTACACTGGATTTTTATCTCTTTTAATTATGTCTATCATGTTAGGCTTACTTTAATGAGCCAAGTTCATCGAAACACAATCGAATACCATTTATTCATTGAAACAAACAGTTTAATTATAAAAAGGAATGTAAATTAGGAGTCAATACTTCCTTCTAAAATTTACTTTAGCCATGTAGGATTTTTTTCAGAAAAAATGGCTCCTTCAACTTCTATTTGCCATATTGTCCTCAGACTATGGATAATTGTGTATTATTAGATTGTTGTTTACAATTTTAGTATTTTTTTTTTTGTTAGTACCTGTTGTTATTTGGTAGCAAAATTGTATTGTGAATATATCTTATAATAGTAAAAGTAATCATGCCAGAAAGAATGCTTCTATGGATCTACAAATAGTTGGAACTACAGAATTACTGTATAATAATCTTTGAAAGTACTGTAAGGGATTTTCATTCAAATTTGGTACCTTTCTGTTCCATACTGTAATCTCATAACAAAGGCACCACTAAAACCTAAACACCATTATCATACAACTGAAAAGCTTTTGTAATCAAGGGGTACAAACAGACCTCTGTCATACAACTGACACAAATCCAGTTGGTTGCTTTCTGATTCTAGTTCTACCTTACATTCAAGCATCGAACAAGAAAATAACGTACTTGAATATGAGGGGCAATGGCAGATCCAATATAATGGGCACAGTTTGTGCCTGCTTGGTGCTTGTAGTCACTACTCAGTTTGGATCCACTTTAGTTAATTATATATGAAATGATGTGATATTATTAGTAGTGCTAGCAATGTCATTTCAATGTGCAGTAAAAATTGCCCCGGTAAAAATGGCCCTGGTAAAAATGGCCCCAGTAAAAATGGTCTGAAATGACAGGTAGGTAAAAATGGCAATCAATAATAAATTCTGTATTAAAACTGATTTTTTTAAAATTATTATACGCATTTTTTTAAAACTGAAATAATTTGGTTTTTAAAAAGAATCTAACATCAAATAAATTGCCATTTATATTTTTGTTTTTGCAGGAATTACTTATTGATTCAATTCTTGCTATTTTAGTATTTAAATATTTAAAGATTTCAAATAAAAAAAGACATTTCTATTAGTTTAATTTTTTCATTGGGGTCATTTTTACCTACTTGTCATTTGGGGCCATTTTTACCGGGGTCATTTTTACAGGGGCCATTACTACCGGGGCTATTTTTACAGGGGCCATTTTTTCCTACATTCCATTTCAACATTGACAGTTGATGATATTAAATTTGGTATACTGGAATTAATTCTAACAAAGCAGTCACATATAAGTAATTCAATTATACATAAATACACACCAATCATACAGTTAAATACACAACAGACTTGAAGCACATTGTGAATAAATTTAGGTGAGAATTAAAAACTAGTCTTGACTAATCATGACAGAGGTAAATTGAGATAATTTTGCTAAGCTAGCAGGCCTAAATTGAAGGAGACAATAGAACAGTATGTAACCACCATATCTAGTGGAAAGTCTTTTCTCTTTTTCTGCTCCAATACTTAACTATGTATCTTATCCTTTATTTGAATGTCATTCACTACTGAAAAATACTTGTTACACAATTGTTAATGGGCCAATAGGAATGCAAAGGAACAGCTTGGTACAAAAATCAGAATGATGAATAAAATTTGGACTCTATACACATTTTTGCATGAGGTGATCTGTTTGTATCAATTCAATGGTGCTATTATTTGTTTTCTAATTGTTGGAAAACTAGAGGTATGTCACATTGTTTTCTTCCATTTAGACCTCTAGTGTAAATCTCACACTTGCCTTTAATACAAGGGTTCAACTTAAAAGTTTGCAGGTGACAAGAAAATTACAATGATGTGATATATTAACTTTATTATTATGACCACAATTGGTTTTGGTTTTGTAATATATACAATGGAGCAATGATTGTACTATCACCTTGCACTAACAACAATAATGAAAACAATGCTTTTATAATCTTGTAGTCAGTAGGTGTACCCAAGTGATCCAAGGAGGTGTCTCACACCTTATCTTTAATAGGGTTCACCTTAAAAGTTTGCTGGTGACAAGAAAATGACAAATATAGAAGATGTAACACATTTACAGTATGTTGGTTTGGTGTCTAGCTGAAATATAATAATAAATTGCATTTTGCATGCATTTTTTAACTAAATATTTGACACAAAATTTCCTGTGTCATTTTTTGCCCAGTGGCTCTATGGTCACCATGAAAGCTGTGGTGCTAGAGGAACCTGTGGTCTGGACTAAGTACACGATATGCAAGGAGTTTTTGTATAAAAGCATTCTTGGTTCATAATTGAAGCCCACAGTCAATACCTAGGAATGCATAAAATCTTTCAATTTCGTAAGTTTAAACGTCATTTTCTCGTATTTGCAGAAGTTCTGACGGTCGAACTTTTTTTTGGTGCTTTTAAATATTATTATAATAATTATCATAATGAGTAAAAGTATTCGGAAAATTTCGGAACGGGACTGAACGTTAGGATTTTCACCCCATGGCCTAATACAACCTGTCAAAAAAAAACAAAGAAAATCTAGCTCACAGCCACAGTGGGCTGGTTTTGCCAGCGTCCACTGCCCGCAGGCTCTGCGTCCAAAAAGAGGACTGTCTGTGATCGGTAACTGTACATGACAGAATGGCAGGAATGGCTGGAATGCCTGGTAGCTGCCACTGTAACTTCTTAAAAATGATAAAAAAAATAGTTATGGCAGAGATGGCAGGATAACAGTAGTATGTTATACCCCTGTAGAATGTCCGGGATGGATATTAGCAGCTTCTTTAACTTTAACTTGTCATAGAAAAGTAGGAATGACAGCTGACCTACTTTAGAATGACAGGGACGATTGGTACAAGCTTCTGTACCTTCAACATGATAAAAATGCGGGGATTACACACATGTCAGGGTAGCTACTACAGTACATTGGAGTGGAGTTGAATAGCTTATTGGATGCTTGCCATCTAACCTAGTCCTGGGTTCAATTCCTGTCACAGCGACTACAAAAGATTCCACACCCTAGGTCTCAATAAGAGAGAGTTTATAAGCATTGTTCCATCCTAATTGCCCTGTCACACCCTGACGATTTAGCCAGTGTATACCGACATATGAAAAAAATGGCAAATATGCTGGCGTACGTCGAATAAGTTATTGGTAAGTTTCGCATAAGTTAAGAGCACGCTGCCAGAGTATGGCTTGTACGTTCCGCATACGCAGGGCCGTAAGTTGTAGGTAAGTTAAGCGATCATTGACACGAGTTACTTGTAAGTTACTCAAAAGTCAAAACGCATTTCTAACCTATGAGTAACATGCTTTGAACTTATATGTAACTTATAACGAACTTATCTCGAACGCATATTGAACATGTTTCTAACTTACAGTTATCATATAAATGGCGTATTGGCAGCGTTTAGGGGAATTGATATTAAAATAAGGTGATGTCAATATGGTAATGTTGATACTGCGATGTCTAGTGTGGTTATAATTTAAATCGATGAGCGGCAGCCTTTTTATAGGCTACGTCACGTGATAGTCGGCGATACGCTGCCGCGAGCTGTGCATAAGGTAGACTATCGCTGGGCATATGTTATGAACGCTGGCACACGCTAAGCGTTTGTTCGTGTAAGTTTTCTATAAGTTATCAAAACGTCCTATATAATTTACTAATATGTTATTTATACGTCCAATACGTTATGAATTCACTATGAGTGCCCAAAGTTGAAAAAAAAGCATCGATAGTTCGGTGTATGCCAGCGTTTTAAAGAAATTTTGAAACGTTTGGAATACGCTGACTAAATCGTCAAGGTGTGACAGTGCCATTAGTGATGAGTGTACTTGCCGTTGGATGTGAAGGAAACCATATTCCAATGGGGACCATGGTTCCTATTAACGTTATTATTACTATTTGCATTGTTTTAATACATTTCAATTTCTTTAATGTTTTCATGCTGGGGAGGGGGTCCAAATACCATTCTGTACCCCTACGCAGTGGTGGAGCCAGTGAGGATCCCCCTGGCATTTAATGCCATGAAAAGGTCATCAGCATCAAAAAGAAAAAAAAATGGTGATCACAATTGCGGCTGTTTGCTACCCCCACGAGGTTCCACATCCCCGAGCAGTGGTGGCGATAATAGAATGACGGGGAATCCCAGTGTGGCAGGGATGAGGTTTTGTACCTACTGTGTTAGAATGGCAGCTACCTGTAGTATCAGTTACTATAACTGAAGTAAACTATATATGTATACTTACATTATTTGTACAAAAATTGGGTTTGAGCCAAGTTACAGTACTTGTTTACTTTTACAGACAGAATACAATTACACCAGACAAGTTGTGGGATACACCCCATTGACTAGTACAACTACTAGGCCTACTACTTAAAACTCATTAGTCTGCAAAACTTTAGGTTTCACTTTGTAATACATTCTACACCTGTTAGTTCTGATGTTTATAGCTTAGTCCAAGGCAATTCAACAACAGAACGCACTTGGGTCATAAAAGTTTATAACTCTGGCATCGACATTCTATGCGCCACGCACCCTACACGCTAATCGTCACAATCAAATCAATAGCAATCAAAACATAATTAACGGTCAGTGTGTGGAGAATTACCCAAGCGCATGTTAGTTGCCATGATAATCGCGCGTCGTGCAGTATTTACAAAGGCCTAATGATATTTTGCACTAACATTAGGCTGAAATTACATTCGTTATTTTAATATTAATTAAACCAAAATATGTGATCTATAATAGTGGTTCATGAGACTCGCATCGCAGAAAAAATAAATACATTTTCACTACTCAAAATGTTCGGTTTGTGCACCTTAGTCGAACATTGTCAAAATGACAGTTTAATGTTGTATAAGAACATGACTTTTTATAAAAAAATTGTAAATTTTAAATTTCCTTTTCATTTTGTTGGTCAATTTTCACTAATTGAATTGTAGTTTATAGAAGCACTTAACAAGCTCATGGTCAAAATAAACCAGATGTAGCAGACATTGCGAAGTATCCAAATAAATAAAATAGTAACTAACTAACACCAGGGGCGGATTTAGGGGGGGGCCGGCCCGGCCCCGGCCCCCCCTTTTGGGAGGTAAAAAAAAGAAGAAAAAAAAGAAAAAAAGAGAGAAAAAGAAAAAAATGATAGCCCAGAATGCCTCAAATGTTATGTTCGGGCGTCTAGAACACAAAAATTTCGCGGGGGCATTTCGGTGGTGGGTATTGCCTTTGGCCATCCAAGACCTCTTTGCAAGGCAGCAAGTTCCCTCCCCCATATTCAGGGGCCCGCTCTGTTTTATAGCGCTGACCATCCCGCCAGTCACAAAGCTGTCTCTTATACACATCTAGATGTGTATAAGAGACAGGTCATCAGCATCAAAAAGAAAAAAAAATGGTGATCACAATTGCGGCTGTTTGCTACCCCCACGAGGTTCCACATCCCCGAGCAGTGGTGGCGATAATAGAATGACGGGGAATCCCAGTGTGGCAGGGATGAGGTTTTGTACCTACTGTGTTAGAATGGCAGCTACCTGTAGTATCAGTTACTATAACTGAAGTAAACTATATATGTATACTTACATTATTTGTACAAAAATTGGGTTTGAGCCAAGTTACAGTACTTGTTTACTTTTACAGACAGAATACAATTACACCAGACAAGTTGTGGGATACACCCCATTGACTAGTACAACTACTAGGCCTACTACTTAAAACTCATTAGTCTGCAAAACTTTAGGTTTCACTTTGTAATACATTCTACACCTGTTAGTTCTGATGTTTATAGCTTAGTCCAAGGCAATTCAACAACAGAACGCACTTGGGTCATCAAAGTTTATAACTCTGGCATCGACATTCTACGCGCCACGCACCCTACACGCTAATCGTCACAAACAAATCAATAGCAATCAAAACAAAATTAACGGTCAGTGTGTGGAGAATTACCCAAGCGCATGTTAGTTGCCATGATAATCGCGCGTCGTGCAGTATTTACAAAGGCCTAATGATATTTTGCACTAACATTAGGCTGAAATTACATTCATTATTTTAATATTAATTAAACCAAAATATGTGATCTATAATAGTGGTTCATGAGACTCGCATCGCAGAAAAAATAAATACATTTTCACTACTCAAAATGTTCGGTTTGTGCACCTTAGTCCAACATTGTCAAAATGACAGTTTAATGTTGTATAAGAACATGACTTTTTATAAAAAATTGTAAATTTTAAATTTCCTTTTCATTTTGTTGGTCAATTTTCACTAATTGAATTTTAGAAGCACTTAACAAGCTCATGGTCAAAATAAACCAGATGTATCAGACATTGCGAGTATCCAAAATAAATAAAATAGTAACTAACACCATAAAACGTATGGCATGCACAGACTAATAATTGACGGCTGTACCTGCAACTAGTATCGGATTATCGATCTGTACGCAAAGGACTGTACGCATGCACTATGTTCGCTTGGTGAAGTGTGTCCTGTTGTTGAATTGCTTTACTTAATCTGAGACAAACATTACAGTATACATGGAATGTTTTACTATTAAGAACCACAAATTTGACAAACAGGCAAGATTTTCTCTATTTAAATACATCTTAGTTCCATTGTGAACATGTCATCATTTTGCCTTCAACCTTACTTCTTTACCGCATCGTATCCACAAATACAAAACAATAACACACGCCTACACTCCTTGAAGTTACATTAGCCCTCGAAAACCAGTGTTTTAGGGACTCCTTTTTTGATTCTCGAATGATAAGACCTTGGAACAACCTACTTGTGCACATAGTCACTTGCAAAACACTAAATCATATCAAGTTTCTTATGACTGCAACATGGAAACATTGAGAGGAGGCACTGTCTGTACAAGTATCATCTCATAGCCTATATATCACTAATTAAACATCTTGGCTCCTACTGAAAATTTTCTCAGCAAATAAAATTTCATCTATCACCTCATCTCCAGGCTGGGGACCAGAGGTTTCTAATGGTGCGACCATCAGCCCACCCCTCCAAACCCCAAGAAATATATGATATGCCACCGAATGTATCAATGTACATATCTAAACCTATCATTTCACGTTTCAATATTATGCAATGCTTTTAATCCATCAAGATATTAATGCTCTACCAGGGATCTGCAAATACCATTGTCGTGCTGTATTTTATTAGCCCGAATACGTTCCTGCTTTATAGGACCACTCCTTGTGCGAAAAATATTACAGGATTGCTGAAGGTAAACAACAGTTGGTTTTTGTCAAAGTGCCTATATTTAAGGCTCATTACAGAAAGACAGTCACAAAGTATTTGCATAGAAACTTACAGCTGAGGGCAGGGTTTCAGTACATAAAACAAACAATTCACTCCATATTCTTACAAGTAACAATAATAACAAGTAATGATATCTAATGCAGTCGAGCATATGGCAATATTGATTAAGCATCACTCTCTAGTAATTCTTATTCTACTGTAGCTATAGGGTAGAGTTGACCTTAACCCCCTGCTTTTATCAAATAGACACAATTGGTGACCCAAACTAGTAGTGTTCATGCGATGTTACAGTAGGTTGGAGTAACATTCATACAAGGTGATCAGAATAAAAGTATATGATGCACTTATTAATATGGTAAATACAGTGCTGCAATAATGCAAGAAATAAATGGCAAGAAAGGTAGCATTATCATTCAAAATAAGTAGTGTTCAGCATTCTGTACATTTTATGCTTTAGTATTCGCTTAATATTTTGTGAGCCTTAAGCTAGGCTGGAGAACTGTAGTGCATCTCACTTCAGGGGCGGATTTGGGTGGGGGAAGGTGGAGCCGGCCAGTATGTTTCCTCTTCTTAGGCTTTCAGATTGTCATTATTTTTAATTCCCATGGAAAATTATTGTTGTTTTGAAATAGTAAATAGTTTTTCATGAGGCTCCTAAAATTGATGAGGGTATGAAGCTAGCAATTCAGCCCACCTTGGGCATAAGACAACCCCACCATTACATCAATATCTTACATACCAGTGTTTCTCCTGGGGAAAAGCCCAGAGTACAGTTTCAATGAGAAGCTCAGCTGAAATTACAAATACTTTAAACAAAAAACAAAGACTGGCTTTAAATTGGGCATGCAGTGTTGAAAATTTTCCTTTGATTTACTATCCCTAAAGCTGAGTTTTTTTAAAATCTGAACTGGGAGATTTCTTGGGTATAAGCGAACCGCCGCCAAATTGGTCAAGGGCAGGGCCGGCGGAATGTTTTTCCAAGTGGGGGCATACCAGTGAGATAAATGGCAATACGAATTGCGAGGGAGCCGATCAAACAAAGCGGAGAGAGGGGGCCTGGGCCCCCGCGATGAAGGGAGATGGGCTTATACCAGAGGATCTACCATATGGTATAAAAAATCCTATACATTTATTACTAAGGATGATTATATGATAATGCTAAAATGTTTGATAATAATCTTGTTTTGTAAATAAGGCACAAATATCTGTTTGATTATCTTATGCCAAATTGCAGAGTTGTAAAGAAGTATAGTACTATACTTTGAAATAAGGGCCTTGAGTATGAAGCGAGTCTAGAAACTTAATACAAGTAGCAGGCTATATATGACCTAGCATTATTCTGGTCTACTGCAAATGGATACAGATTACACATTCATAATGCTCAGGTATTTCAATTCCCTAATACACTAGCTGCAACAATGGTCTAGATTCCGCCTCAGGCTAACCCAATGAACACCTCAAATAACAACAATACCTTAGCTTATAAGATTAAATCATTTGAGTATAATTGGGTTAAATCTGCACTGTATATAGTAGACTACTGTACTCTGTTCTCAACATACTATATGAAACAATTGGACAGATTTCCTACAGATATTTTTATTGCTCATGCTATTAGCAAGGATATTACCTCCTTGCTATAAGTAAAACTAGATATATTTCATAAGTTAGGTTCAAATCTTAACAACAGAGGGCAGCAGAGTGATTATCATTGTCACAAACAGGAAATTCTATGAAAATGGATAATCTACTATTATTGGATAGAACAGAAGTAGGATATGAAACTGAATACGAAATATATTTGTGGTGACAGCAACATAGGTAAAATAAATTAATGAACTATGGAATATAGGAAATTGTATTAATAATAATAGTGTAGTTTATATAGCGCACATATCCATTTAATGTAAGATGCTCAGTGCACTTGATATGTGGACTAGGAACTCGATCAATGACTTTCTTCGCCCCTAAGGGTCCCGTCGTATCTGTGCTACCCGGTAGCAGCAACTCTTGTTGCGTGCTGTTCTAACCATTGCCGATATTATGGCTATAGCTTGTGGCGGCCCTGCTAACCGCTCGGCCATTCGACTCACATATATATATATATATATATATATATATATACACGCTTAGAAGTATCCATAGGGGGAAACTAAAACAATGAAGTGGGTTAAAAACAGTACCTTAAGGCAAAAGTAGTGTCGCTAAGGGAAAACTAAAGCGACGTTAAGGCGAAATCATAGACAAAAGAGTTTCC
>NW_022757925.1:342071-348136 GCF_011630105.1 Anneissia japonica
CCTCCATGGTGTCAACCAACAAATGTCTCGACTAACCATGGAGGAATATTTCCTCCACGATTAAACAATGATACAATTGTTGATGATATTCATTTCTTGGTATTTACTCCTTCAATTAATTTCACCTTCAGAAAATGAGTAGTGACTTTTGATCAATTGTTCTGAGTACTGTACGAACTTGTTTATTTAATCACTAGTATTTACCTAATATTACTAGCTTTCACAAAAAAAAAAAAAAATGGTCATTCAAACTAATCCTGGTTCTTAAACCCAATGCTTAACATTTCCTTAATTGATGAAATCATATAAATTTAGACATGATATCACAGTGCTGAGTGATGGGTGGCAAAGTAATGATTCATTCTACGGGCAAAAACACAAAATAAAAAAAAAGCTACCCATCATTTAGTGCTTTCCTTTGGATGTTCAATGACCTTTCCATTATTGTTAAAGAAAGATGCTTGTTTACTCTCTTCCATTATTCATACAAAAAAAAAAGCTTGTATTGATTCATAAAATCCGAAATAATGACTTGATTGTTATATTGTAAATTTAATCTATGCATATGATTGTCGTGTTTGGTTTAAATCTTGGCTTTTAGAGGGTTGATAGCGATTCTTTCCTGTCTATAAGTAATTTTTGTTTAATTTTTTCATATTTTTGTTGCGCCGCAACCTACAGCCAAAATATCGGCGCTAATTTAAGCAGCAGAACAAGTCTTCTCCGATAAGGACTAAAAAGCCATAAGCCCAGTATACACAATGGCTCGTGTGTAATATGAAAGCTTTTTTCAACCAAGATTTAATATACAATACAGTCTATACGGAAACTGTAGGTAGATGGCTTTACTCCATGTGTGATACCTATAAATGTCACTCATAGAAAATATGTATTCATAGAGTACAATGTTATTTTACACAAAATTTAAAAGTGAATGACTTGTTTCCATTTAAACACACCAACCTTATTAAAAGCAAACTGTCAAAACAAGACATTCCATCGTGCCAAGAGTCAAGGCTTTTCCTCCATCAGTGGACAGCCAATGAAGTTGTCAGATAGAGGAATGAAAAAATAAAATTGTTTATCTTCAATGTACTTGAACAATGAAGATATCCAAACTTAACGAGGATCTTGAAATAATATCTTTCAAAATTGTTAAAATCTAATTCATTCTTTCAATCATGTTTTAAAATTTGCTGATCGTTTTAATTTTTTAACTTAAAAATTGAATTATTGTTGACAAGTAAACATCCTCATGTTCTAAATTGTGCAATCAACATTTCCGTTTTTTTTTCCCTTATCATAACTCTATAAGGGTACATGGGAATTTCCAATCTTATTGTCATCTTTTTACTCACTGCACTCTATTAGTTGTAACAGGGGTGTATTTTTGCACACATTATACATGACACGCATAGAGGGTTCTTGTAGATCTTTGAAGAGGTCAAAAGGTTGACTTTTACTACAGTAGCAAGGTATAGAGTACAGTACCACAGTCGTGTCCTCACAACACCAGGTGGCGCCCCCTGGACGTTGGTTACCGTTTATTACGCCTGAATGACTTCATAATCTAAATGGTTTAGAATAGGCTTTCTGGAATAGGCATAATAAAACCTAATAATTTACCATCAAAATGTACCAAAAAACACAAAAATCTCACATTATAAATAGTTATCGAACACATTTAATCATAGATTATAAAAGGCAGCACTCTGAGACTAACTTTGATGTAACTTATTCAACACAAGCTTTCGCTGGCAGTCAATGCCAGCTTCATCAGGTGTGTGAAGTAAAAAATTGAAAACAAGCTTCATCAGGTGTGTGAAGTAAAAAATTGAAAACAAAATAGAAAAGAGCTAATGCATACATAATTAGCAAAGGTCTCACAATATTGTGATACCGTTGCTAATTTTTGTTTTCTAAATTTTTAAGCAATTTCAGCCTCAGTGTTCTTATAAAAAAAAAGGTGTACTATACACTGGTAGTCTATCCTTGTAACTACTATGTGTGCAGTCAACCATGGAGATTTTATGTACTTAGTTGTGTCTACTGCCCCCAATGGGTGCATAGACACTATGTCATGATGTAGCAATTAAAGATGGTGGAAAAGGGTAAATCCGGTTTAGGCATGATGGGAACTACTAGCACGAGGTAGGGGGTGCTATATTGACAATCGAATAGCGTTCAGAACTCGAACAAAATTGCGTTCGATACTCGAACACGCATCATAGAGACGCAGCACGCGTTCGCCACGAACGCTTTTAACCGTCATTTGAAGGAACCCCTCTAGAACATTGTAGTACTCATCGTGATCAACGACATAATGCGGTAACTCCAAGAGTTACTCATTTTTAAAGTGTTTTTAATGTAATACATAGTTGTAGGCCTATACAGAATATTTTTATGAAAGAAAATTTTCATGAAAAATCCAGATACACTACAGTACAATAATACACACATCTGCATGACAAAAACTCCTGTATAAGGCAGTAGACACGTGCTCCCGCTGGGAGCTTATTTTTTATACTTACTGCTCTACCTGTAAAATACTTTCCTAAGGGACACCAATGGGTACATCTCCAACATGTCCCTGTGCACTCTAAAGAACACTGTACATTTTTTTATATAAACGAGGATGTACCGGAGTACCGACTTATTCTACCACCAGAGGTAACAATGCACTGCAGTTGCCGCAGGTTCTCAGGGCCTATGAACCTAAAAAAGCACATTAGCACTACACTTGTTATAAATCTGCACTTACCGGTATTTCCCATGTTCTTGCAATTTGCCATGCTGTAGATCATAGATAGGCCTACATATATGCTATATATGAATTGGTATGGCTGATATGGGCTATAATTGATTGTGCTGTTGTTGGATGTTCTTATCCTACACAGAGAGCATTCCGGTTTGATAGGAAACAAATTTCATGTATACTATACTGTACATGAATTTTAGGCTAGTTTTGGCCTGGGTCGGTGTGGAAAATGAGAATGCAGAAATAAATCTCAAAATGTGGAACTAAACCTCTATTCCAATTAAAACTTAATGATCATTTTTAGTATTTTAACCTATTGGAACTAATTTGCTACCACAAGGAGGGTGAGTGGGGTGTGTCCACACCCTAAGTCTATGCCCATGTTGTAAACATGATGACAATAATGAGCACCTCACATCTTTCGCTTTCTCTTTTCAACTTTCATTTCTTTCTGTGTTTAACAAAGTAACTTGTAAAGTTTTCCTGAATGAATCATACTTGTAAGTGGATGCATTTTATCTAATAATATTATTAATTTCCTGTATACTATAAGAAATGCACTGGAATGCTAGAGTGAAAGAAAGGGTCTTTGTTTGGTCTGGAAATTCATTGACAATGCAGTCTAGCAGTCTATATAGCAATGTCAATATGGTAATAAGTACAAAAGATGTTTCCACTGACACTCACTGTAAATTTTATAGGTAAATGTGCTCATCAGTCAGGTATTTGATGACATAGCTCCCTATTATATTGTTTTGTATCTTGGCTATTATTACACCAAATATTAATACTTACTTCTATCTGTGTGTTTAAAATTTCCCATGGAACAACTCTCAGAGAGGGATATAATCCCTTGTTTTAGAGAGTTTAATTGTGGTTTAATCATCAGTTATGATTGTTTAATAAGATTTATATAGTGCTCATATCCAGAAAACTGTTCAAGGCACTTTTTCCCCTGGTCACTGGATACAGACTCAAGCATACACAACGTGCAACCTCCTCCTCTCCCTGCGGAGTATTCCTAGTTATGCGTGTAATCAGCACTACTACAGTAATTTCATTCTAGATCATTCACCTCCTACCTACCAGGTACCCATTTATACAGATGAAGATAAAGTGTCTTGCTAAAGTACATAAGCAGTGTGACGAGCATCGGTCTTGAACCCACAACCTTCTGATTAATAACACCTTACATGCTACGTCACATGCTTTTATATATACTGTAGTGTAAGATACAATATAAGGAACTTTGGTCATCCTACATGTCAGTAAAAACAGAAAATCTTGCCATTTAGCATTTTTATTAGAAACATTCACAAAAAATTGTAAGAGGAGAAAAATATCCTTTAGACAGACTACCACACTAAAAAGTATACTTTGGTTTATGTTTTACCATTTTATTACATTTTTTCCCAAACATTATAAAATGATATTTCCTCAGTTTTTTGTGGGTGTTTCCATGCAAGTACATGAATCTCTTGGTTCATACTTTTATACATTTCATTTATAACAATGGCCGTATTCGACTGGTCGTTCTTTAAAACCACGCCCACCGGTAAAATCCTACTTAATGAAGACGAGCAGTCGAATAGAAAACTTATATACGTATATACTTGACAAGACAAAATGGCTGCATAGTTACCGCAATACACGCTGTGTAATCATGATTGCTTTAGCTTGCGACAGTATGAGTTTTGCATAAAAAAATATTTTCATCCAGTTTTTGAATTCTGTTATAGCCTACAATTATTTTTTGACTTCATGTGAGTAAATATTATAATTTTTATTTTCTTAAATTTAATCTAAATTATATCAATGCAAATGTTGTTTCTAAACTGACCAATCGGCCATGTTTGTTTAGGTCATGTGAAATAACTTAATGTTGGTTAACGCACTCTGGTTTTCGTTGTCAACGAATTCTATTTTACGAACCAGTCAAATGAAAATAATACTCAACGAAAATACGTAGTAAACGAAATGAATCAGTCAAATACGGCCAATGACATACTTAAAAAACATAATACAGTGATATTTATTGTTTATCATGTTGAAGTGTTCCTCTGGTCAAAACTCTAAGCAGGTATTTTGAGAGATTGATTTTACAAAATGAGTTAGTAAATTTTTTGTTAAATACAGTGTGATTAAAACTTATTAAATTTAGCCTGTTACTATGGTTACTTTCTTAACAACCTAAAGAAAATTGAAAAATATTATAGCAAATACCAATTCTACTTCCAAGTCATAAACCTGAAGGTTGAGTGATCATACGAAAAAAAAAAAACCAACATAAAAACAGCACCAAAGAACGGTGTACGGTAAGAATGGCCCTGGAAAAATGGCCCCGGAAAAAATGGCCCCGGAAAAAATTGCCCCGGTAAAAATGGCCCAAGTGACAGGTAGGTAAAAATGGCCCCAATAATAAAATTCTGTATTAAAACTGATTTAAAAAAAATCATTATGTACATTTTTTTAAACTGAAATAATTTAGTTTTTAAAAGGAATCTAACAACTTTTTGCAGAAATTACATATTCAATGATAAAATATTCAAAGATAAAAAAAATTAATTTTTTTTTTCCATTTAAATGTTAAAAAATAGCAACAACATAATCAATAAATCAACATAAATCATGCATTTATTAATACTAAAATAATTTATTTGTGGCCAATTTCAAGGAAGCGGAATCACAATTTTCAAGAAATTCAATCCGAGTATTTACATTTTACTTTTTGCAGAAATTACATATTCAATGATAAAATATTCAAAGATAAAAAAAAAAGCCATGTATAACACTTTTTATTTTTTTTCCATTTAAATGTTAAAAAATAGCAACAACATAATCAATAAATCAACATAAATCATGCATTTATTAATACTAAAATAATTTATTTGTGGCCAATTTCAAGGAAGCGGAATCAAATTTTCCAGAAATTCAATCCGGGTATTGATAAACCCCACAAACAATGAGTTTATATGAACATCAAATTATTATTTTTTTTTTTAGAAAAAGAGAGTTCTACAATAGTAATTAAAGGGTTTGGATGGGGTTCGCAGTGTGTTTGGTGGATTGTGGTGTTGTCTCTTATACACATCTAGATGTGTATAAGAGACAGGAATAGGTTCTTATAAATATTTAATTTTCTTATTGATATACCAAGTGAGTCAATCACAATTGAATTGTTTGGTTTTCTACAGTGTGTTTTAGGAGGTTTTTGGGATTTAGCAATACCATTTGATCCTACGATAATTACTTTACGCTCACAATTACACGCCATTTTAATTCTTAGCATAATTGCCATATTTACATA
>NW_022757925.1:348745-386000 GCF_011630105.1 Anneissia japonica
TAAAAACGATATTTGATTAACAAATACTTCTTTGAAGTAACTCTAAGCAGAACATTTGTTGAAGTAAAGTTAGCCTCCATTTTCCCATACATGAACTTGTCATTCAAACACACAATTGATCCACATGCTTTAACTACTGTTTATTTGCACTGTTTATAACATGTAAAGTTATTTCATTTGATACTTAACAAAAGTGAATTTTGTGGTTATCTATGAGTTGCATATTTTGGTAGTTGAAGTACTACAGTATATGTATGTCATTCCTCTACTTTGTTAGTGGAATAACGTTTTTAAAACTTATTTCAACTATCAAAAAATGTTCAATGGCCGTTGTTTTCTGATAATCTCTCAGTACATTATTTGCATCTGTTGTGTAACTGTATTTGTTATTGATTCAATTCTTGCTTATTACAGTATTTAAATATTTGAAGATTTAAAAAAAAATATCATTACTATTACTGAATTTTTTCATTGGGGCCATTTTTACCTATTTGTCATTTGGGGCCATTTTTACCGAGGCCATTTTTACCGGGGCCATTTTTTCCGGGGCCATTCTTACCTACATTCCAAAAAACAATGTGGGTGGGAATGATAATAGACATTTTATTTTAAGTGAAAGTAAAAGCACATGTATGCTGTATGACCGAAAGTGAAATATTTTGAAAAGGTAACATGTCACTTTTGTCTTAAGGGACATTGAGATTACTTCTATTTCTAAGAAATGATAAAGCAACAGTTCTTATAAACTGGTTTCCATATCGGTTTTGATATACAAAGGAAGTTTTTTTTTTACCTCCCCCTACCGCAACCCTAAAAAAACAAAAAAAAACAAAATGGGTTTTAGTAGGTCAAGTGTGGGAACATCAACCAAGATACTCTTCCAGTAATAACAGTGATTTTTTTCGGCAACTACTATCATAATTATTGCTTAGAACATGGGTGGACGTAACATGGATTGGAAGGCCAAACTGAACTTTTGATTTACAAGGGCAGCAAACAAACTTATAATTGAATTTTGATATTTTCAATGTGCTTGCAAAAACCTTTAAACTCCTTTTATACCACTTGTTTTAATGTATATTTTTTTAATGTTCAGCATTGGGTTGAAAAAACAAGGGCGTTTCTAGCCAAAGATGGTAAGGTGGACCGCACATATAGGGTTTTTAATTTACTTTAAGGGACAGCAACTAAAATTGCTGTCGGGTTGCATGTGGCCTGACAGCTCTACTGTTACAGCATGTATGCAAGATAACTTTGTTGATCCAACAATAAACATGTTTTTCCTTGGCAACTAAAATATACCAGTGATAACTGCCTTGGAAAAGTACTCATGCAGGGTAATATTGAGGGCTCAAGAAAGTGTGGACGTCCTAGCTCTACTGTAGGTCCAGGTAGATCGACAAGGTCATATCTTTAGTTGGGCAACCTCTACCGAAGGTGTACAAAATAGCTGCGAACCGACATACTGTAGGTAGCGTGTCATCACAAAAGTCACGAACTGTCATTCATGATGGAGACCCATCAATCAATCAATATACCAGTGGCTTAAATTTTTTTCTTTCATTTCAATTCAATTCAAGTTTTATTTCGGATCAGTTTCCATAGAAAAAACAACCACAAGTGAATAACAAGGCCTAGCACCAACAGTATATACAAACAAAGTAAAAGATACTGTAATATAGGCCTGAGAGTAGTCAATTAATTAATTAATTAATGACAGATCACAATGTTTCTACAATAGAAATATTACTGTGCCAGTACATACAACTGACTCCACTTCAGGATTCATTTTGAACCATATCATCTTAGAACAAACACATTTTTAGGTTGGGAAGACTAGTTTTTTTCACTGTTCAGTATATTTCTTGACAGTTTGAGTGTTTTAATCAGGAGTGAAGACAATTATTCTCTGCTACTTACATATTCATTTGTTCCTGCCCAAAAGTTGGAGTACATTGTTGTTGATTCAAGCATCGGAGCAATCATCGGTTTATTTGCACTTATCAAAATCTTCAGAGTTTCATTGTTTTCTAAGAAATTGTCTGCATCAATTGCCTGTTGAATGAAGAACAAAATATTGAATAATGACAGCAGGAGCCAAAGGAACAACAGTAACACAATGTATCAAGTCTCTCTGACAGTTGTCAGGGACTGTGCAGCACTTTTATAGAAGCTTAATTAAACACTTAATCTGCTACTAATTATTGGTTATGACTGTCTTGTTTGCCCGACAACCAAATCTTATATATGCAGTGTTTTTTTTACAAAATCATTAGGAGATATGTAGTTGGGTACAGCAATAAGATAGGGTCTACAGGATAAACAAACAATACTGTTGTTGACAAGAAAGTACCAATATTTTTTTTTCAGTAAGTAATTTTATTTCACAATTTCATTCTTTCCAACACAGTAAAAATATATTTTACAATTTTGTGAAACTGGGTGTATACAGAAGCAAAGTGTTTTATAATCATGAAGCCCTTACAAAGAATTAAATCAAAGAGTAATGCAAAATAAATAAAACAAGATAAAAGAAAAACCAATATGCAATAAATGAATAAATGAAATAACGTCAATAAAAAAAAAATGTTTCATTTTGTTAAATAATTGATTTTTTTTAAAGAATATAATGCACAGAAAGTTTCATGAATAGCAATGACATGCACTGTGAACCTACAGACTACGAAGACTCTAAGCAAAGGAAAAATTAAAGAGAGGAGAGGTTAAGTTTGTTAATGGCATATCTGAATGCCTTGGACTTAAAAGAAGGGGGGCGAAAACAAGAACTAGGTAGTTTGTTTCATAAAGAAGAGGTGCGAGGTATGAACGAGGATGAGTGGGAAATAGTACAATAGTGAAGTTTCATATCTGTATGGATTTAGATAATGGAGCTCCACATGATGTATTTTAAATATGAAGGGAAAATATGATCCAATAGGGAAGTAAATGTTTCAAGGTTAATAATCATGGTACAAGTTACCGTATGGATCCACAGGATCTACTCCAATAATTCATGGAGAATAAGGAACACACCTACAGGATGCACAGCTAATATTGTTAATGTATACAGTGGTTATCTTTACATTAGTACTGTATCCAATGAGATACTCTAAATGTAAAAAAGCACTGTAATAAATATAATTACGATAAGAATTAAAATAACCCACAGAGGCCTAGAATGGCAATTTCTTACATCAGACAACAACTTTAGACTATAGGACGTATGGCAAAAAATAAAGCAAAATTCACTCACATTTTTTTTAATTTGTAAAGAAAAAGGCCCCTATTTTTTTCTGTGGGTTAGGGGTGGGTGGAGGAGGGCAAACAAACAATTTTTTGTTTTTGGCCTAATTTTGTTACAGATTGACTGGACTTATACTAGTTTTTCATTTTTGTGGAGATATGCAAGTAATTATGCATTTTTAAAACTGTATAATATTTTTCTTGTGTTGCATTGTGCTCTGTTAAACACTTGATCATGGATCATTTCTCTAGTAGTCTGTCTTAAAATTTCTTCAATAGGAAATACAGAGATATAATAAAGAAAATAACTTGACACTCATAGTGTTAGAACACACTCTTTTATCCTGCATAAAAAGCAGCCTTCTTGTCGCCCTGATTATGTTGTTTGCTGCCACTTAGGAGCCTAAGGTTCTCCTTAAAAATCTCCATGAGATTAAACACACAAAATTCACCATCTCCATTTGCTTGTTTATGTGCGAAAATTTGACCTCATGCTTATTCACCCATTATGTAAACTTCCTATCCTGCAAGGACAAAGTGTACAGTAAATGCACAGGGAGGAGGCAGTCTATTATTTGGAAGGTAAAAGTTAGTTAAGCACCAGGTAGTTCTTTCTAGCACAGACATGGAGTCATCCACCGCTAGCCTGCTACGCAGCCGTTCCAAGGCAAAACAACGTAAATATAATATTAGTTAAAGTTGGTTTGCCATGGCAGGGCCATACGATTACAAGAAACACAATAAAAGTATAAGGGGAAAAAACTATAAAAAAATTAGGCCTATAGTTTGAGGGTGTTATATAAAGTCATAATACTGTATATTCTAGCGTATAAGACGACCCCCGAGTTTGAGAAGACATTTGGATGATTTTTGTATACATGTGTATAAAATGACACCCTGTTTCACTGTCACAGAGGCTGTGTGCCCCTTGGTTCAGACCCCTCCGTTTGGACATGTCTGACCCCTTGTCAGCAAATTTCTGGCCCAGGGCCTCTAAGGCTTTAGCCAGCGAGAGCTACTAGATGCTAAGCAACTGGTTGTCATCCTTTCTAGTTAGATGTATTCCCACTTTTGAACGTTTGGTGGTTGGGATGTCTGGAGAAAGCAGAATTCAAATATAGGCTCTTAAAAATTTACTACTATATACTCACAAAAAGATAGTTAGCCCACTGTCTCCGTGCCTCCTCAAGTGCAGTCTGCCTGAGGTTAATAAGGTGTAAAAATCTCTCCTCCGTCCAGTCAAACGGTCCTTCTTCATTTGCATACCTCTTAACACTATCTTCATATTTAAGGTCAACTGCATGATAAAGGTGTTTGGCTCTAGAAACCCATTCTTTTAGAATCTCTGTTGAATTATCTTCATTATGGTCACTTCTTATCCTGAAATATTGAAAATGAAATCATGATTACCCATCTTTTTTTATCATGACAAGAAAACAATATTTAATAGTATTTATTTGGAATACGACATGCGAAAACTGATGGAAAATCTATTATGGTTTTACAAATGGCAAAATCTAACTAGTGCATGAAATAAGTAGGAACATTAAAAGTTTTCTGTTTCACTAAATGAATAATTCGAAGCACGCGCGGATCCAGAGTTCATCCTGACTTTCGCACAGATCAGGTCCCAGGGGCGGATTCAGAGCTTCATACTAATCATAATAAAATAATAATAATACATTAGATTTATATAGCGCTTAACACCAACAAGGCCTCTAAGAGCTTCACATTACTACCCCGGTCATTGGATTGAACGTTCCCACTGCGCCAAACCACTTCTTACGATGGTGTCATGTAGAGGGTGGGATCATGGGGTTTGAAATTGGGCAAAATATGCTATAGCAAACAAATATCATACACTCAAAATTTCAGGCTTTAAAATGCTATACAAAAGCCATGTAATTCACTTAAGATATTGAAATACCGTACTCACGCGAATAAGCGCCCACTTTGAATAAGCGTCCCTCTCGTATAACTGCCCCTCCTAACATAAAAATTTCCTTAAGCGCCCCGTTTGAATAAGCGCCCCCATATCATAAGATTTATTTTTAGCTATTGGATTGTATTGGATTTATTCAGTGTAAACACAAAGGATAGCCCACAAAGTCTAGAAGAAGACTTATTTCCACTCCACAGACAATCCCCTATTCTTTTCCGAAGAGTGTACTGTGTTCTTTAATGTACACATGGGCCATAAATGCACACAGGACCAACGGCTTAAACGTCTCATCTGAAAGACGGTGCGCTATTGTAACTTGTATTTCAGCCCTCTAGCTGAAACACGAGGAGATGCAGCGATGGGAATTGAACTGGGGACCAAGAGATCTCCACGGTTCAGCGCACACACAGTGGCTACCACCAGATTAGCCAACTGAGCTAAGCTGCTCTCTCTAGCAAGTCAATAATCCAATCAATTCTGGGACTGTGGTTTTGGCATGATTTGAGCTGCAGAGTGGAATCTCATTCTTCTTAGGTTAATATCAAATGAGGATATTTCTCTTGGACAGATAAGAGCTCTGATCCCTAGACAGACAGTATATTATTATTTCCAACTTTTTTGTCAGCCGATGGCCAACAAGCTAACCACTCACTACCCACTACCACTAATTGCATTTGCTATTTTGCTATTATGTAAATATTCACAGCATTCTTGTCATGAGCCATGTTCTCTGGACGATTATCTTTTCCGCCTAACCACCATTCGTCCTCATATAATCTTTTTTCATTCAAAAAGTGCCTCTTGAATTTAATAAGTTCCCATAAGAACCCCTCGATTTTCATCTATTTCCATAAACGCCCCCTCAATTTCCACTGTTTTCATAAGCGCCCCATTTAAATAAGCGCCGCGTTTGAATAAGCGCCCCTCAGAAAGTGCAATTCACTTAAGTAGGTCTATACTTATTTTGATTAGAATTTTCTGGACAATAATTATTTCATTATTTAAAAAAAAATCCCGCCTCTAAACTTTTTATTTTGCTTGAAAATTCAAGTGGGGGTGGTGATGCTAAACAAATATATTTTTTTTTGCCTTACCATGGTGATTCTAAACAAACTAAATACAGAATATGTCTTCTCCATCAATGAATTGTGTTCATTCAATCATCTGCTTGAATTCATGAAGAAAAAATGCAACAAATATTTTACCATGCAGTGTAGAGAATTAATTAATTGAAAACTTTTATCTGGACACTACTATATCGTTAGATTAGAATAATGGATATAATTAATTCAGTATCAGCATATCAATACAATTATTGTTCAAAATCAAATTTTAAGAGAAAATAAAATATTAATAAGAGTACATTTGTATAAATTTTTAATATAAAAATAACGCTAAAAAGAAAAGATCGACGTTTCATTAAAGATTTCTGTTAGGACAACAGGCTAAGGACCATAATATCAGCCCAAGCAGTATTGAATCATGTTTCAGCATATTAAAGAAATGTAGGAACAAATTTGACTGTCTCATTCATGAAATGCTGTTTATTAGACAATTAAAACCAAGTCTGAATAAACAATGTGACTCTGTCAAAGCAAAACTTTTTATCTAACACAGGGATTAAAAACCAGTAGGTCCACTGATAAGTTTAAGATAACTTAGTATAAAACATACTCCAAATAAAGTAAGACTAGTCATTTTGATTCAATATTTCTATCTTTTATTAGATCATCATCAGGAATGAATGAAGATTCCGGTGTACGGTAAGAATGGCCCCGGAAAAAATGGCCCCGGAAAAAATGGCCCCGGAAATAATGGCCCCGGAAAAAATGGCCCTGGTAAAAATGGCCCCATATGACAGGTAGGTAAAAATGGCCCCAATAATCAAATTCTGAATTAAAACTGATTTTCTTGAGTCATTATATGCATTTTTTTATCTTAACTAATTTAGTTTTTACAAGGAATCTCCCCAATAATCAATTTATGTAACACACAATTGATCCACATGCTTTAACTACTGTTTATTTGCATTGTTTATAACATGTAAAGTTAATTCATTTGATATTTAACAAAAGCGAAGTTTGTGGTTATCAAAGAAAATGAAAGGAAAGATAAGGAATCTAAGAAAGGAATGTGAAAGATAAGATAAGGAAACATAAGAAAGGACAAGAAAAGTAAAGATCAGGAACATTTGAAGGGAAAGGAAGAAAGACAAGAAGCAAAAGGGAAAGGAAAATGAAAGGATTTGGGATGAATAGGAAAGTAACAGGCCTTGAAATGGTTCCAATTACCAAAGCATTGTAATAATAACATTTATTGATAATCATCAAACCAATCATTTGAACTTAATTAATTTTTATTCTCCTCTGTTGTTGTTAAGCGCCTCAAGGTTGTGTCAACATGAGGCGCTATATAAATCCATAATTATTATTATTATTATTATTATCTTTAGGGGTGTGATCTTTGGTTGAAATAAAATAACTAACTTTCTTATACTGCCATAATGTTATAAAACTTACATTTTTATCAAGATTTCTTTTGATTTTCTTTAGATACCTATGTAGAATTGATTCACCGTGTTTACCAAGATATGGCAAATGTAACCAAATTTTAACCAACTCATCATCATTAACATTCTGTACATTATTACCAAGCCTATAAGATAATTTACCAAATAGTCGATTTATAGCTCTTAACGGGTAGCCATTCCAAGACATAAATTGTTTGATTTGTTTGAGTTCATTTTGTAATGAATCACCGGGAATACATATTTTGTGAGCCCGTGTGTACAAACTGCGTATCCATGATATTTTGTGGTTCCAGGGGGTAAAGCTATTGAAATGAACATATTGGGCCTTGTACGTACTCTTACGGTAAATCCCAATATTGCGTGTACCATTGTCAAACTTTAAGTCAAGAAAATGTATTGAATCACGATTTTCAAATGATTCAAAAGTGAACTAATTAATGAATTAAGGGATCAGAGAATGAGCTCAAAATCAGAGGGCTTAGCAAGAACTAAAGTATCATCAACAAACCGTGTATAAAACTTAATAATTCCCAATGGTTCTAAATTAGGAATAATGGTCTGTTCTAGTTCGGTCATAATAATATTAGATAGTACAGGACCAAGAAGAAAACCCATTGATACTCCATCACATTGTTTATAGTACTCATTATTACAAGAAAATATCGTTTTGGTGCATGTATCCTTAAGTAATTTATGTAGAGTGGTTTCTTAAGATTGGTGGTTATCAGTTTTTGATTATATACTCTGTCCAGCACAATATTAATTACCTTATTTAATGGAACATTAGTAAAAAGTGATTCTACATCAAATGATGCAAAACTATAACCGGCATGATAAAGGTGAGAGGGTATCTCCTTGATACGATGAGCAGCGTCAAACAAATCTTTTAAAACATAGGTGTTGTCAGTTAGTGGACGTAAAACATTAGCTAGGAATTTCGCAACTGGGTAATAACCTGTACCTGTAGTGTCAATAATTGGTCGTAACGGGGGAATATTATCAAAGTCCTTATGTATTTTCGGAAGTCTGTGCGCTCTTGCAGGCATTGTAGAGGTTGGTCTTAAATCTTTATATTCATCATTATTAAGTTCGCCTCTATTCAAAAGTGTTCGGAGATACGCTTGAAGAGAGTTGAGTTGTGTAGTTAGTCGGCAATCAGATTAATATCCCACTGTTTTGAACGTTGACATTTGTAGATAAGCTTTTTTCTATTGATTATAGTTGCTGTATATTCTATACTTCATCATTTGATCTTGAAAATGACACCATGAAGGAGTCGAAACGTCGATCTTTTCTTTTTAGTGTTATTTTTATATTAAATAAAATAAAATATCATATCACGTTTCGCTGCAGGCAATGTTTACAATGACAGGATTTCTGATCCAAAAAACAAATATGTAAATATATGCTACAGCTGTTGTCTGATTTAACATCCACAACTAAAACCTGAGATGTTTTATACCAATACTTGGTAGAGGTAATTACCGGTTCTGGTACATTAGCAAAAATGTTTTCACAAGCATGTAGTTCATCCTCATGGAGGAAATTTTTTGCCACATAAGTGCCATATTATATTTACTGTAAGTAATTGCCAATTAATACTTACTACTTGATAAAAGACCTGTGTTTAATTTAGTATGATTCGATCTGGTTAATGATATATTATTCCCCAAATAAAAAATAATCAGAAGGGGAAAAAACTAAAAAAATCTAAAAGTCTAATATGGTTCTCAACTATCTGATAACTCTAATATGGTTCCCAACTATTTGATGACAGTCAAAAATTTACTGCCACTTCAAAATCTGGATCGTGAGATCTCATAAATTAAAAAAAAAAGTGATTAAATTGTCTGATTTTTAATCAGTTTATAATATATCTGCTTGCAATGTATAAATCTGTGACTATTACTTTGATTAATATTGAATATTATCAAAATGTTTGAGAAGTCAACATGGAATTGTCTTAAAATTTGTGTCCGTACATTTCTAAAACGGTTCCTGTGAGGCGCAGCGGGTGGATTACACGCCTGTCTTGGGTTGTTGTTCAGCGAATTATGACTGTCTCAGTTGTGGCGAAGTTGATGACATCAGTAAAAAATAGCCTTCTTTGATCGGTTCCCATGGTTACATTAATTGTTAATGAACTGCCTTGTTCTGGACGGGGTCAAAACATGTTCATTCATGCTGAACAAGCGAGTACATTATTGGAGAGTGATAATTACCCAACACAAATTCATCAACAAAGTTAATGGTTATTGATGTCTGACTTAAAATTACATGTAAAATAAATAATATACAGTACAAAAGATGAAGAAAGTAGCGCTTCACTATTAAAAATATGTAGGCCAACACCTCCATTCACCGAATCGCACAAGTTTGTGCCGAACCAGCCAGTCGGCTATTTCCAGTATTTGACATTCTTTCTGTCTTCGATAGCAGGTCAGTCACAAAGACTTTGTGGCTGACCTGCTTGTATTGTGGGAACCTACTTGTGGGAACGTTTCTCATTGAATTTACTGTTTACTAGGCAACTTGCAGTGCTGGATAAATTGTTAAACGATCAAATTTCCAGGACATTCAAGGACAATCATAAATTTCCAGGACTTCCTAGTACAGTACTGGAAAATGCTCATTCATTTGTTTATCCAGATTAAGGAATTTAAGGATGCATATGAACCCTGATTACTGTACAAAAGTAAAAAAAAAAATATACAACACACATTTCCTGATAACTGAATCCCATGTGGATACTTTATTCAATAGCAAAGCCTATTTTTAAAGCACTGTACTACGGTAGTACCTTATTATCAGAAAGTTACTTTGTAGATAGGGTGAGACCATACATACAGTAGCTCTGCTGTATAAGAACCACTGGTGGACCATCAAGGCAAGCAAGGTATACAGTGCATACCCTGGCTAAAAGAAATAAGAAAATATAGTAGTACAGTTTCTATGTTTGATTTAGCATTTCTTAGCCACAATCTTCTATATAAACCTTAATTTTTCGAGTGGATTGCTGTAGTTTATTGGAAAAGCAAAGTTTTTCAATGTTTGGCCTACTTTGGTATCTAGGATAAGTCACATTCGTGCCTATCGCATCGTACTCTCAGCTGCTTAGAATTTCCGCATGGGTGGTTTTCAATATCAACCAATCACATATTCAGTGAGTCAATGGAAGTCAGAGTATACCTTTACAACACTTAAATTTGCTACTGTGACAACCGTGTGGTGGTGTCAGAATAGCCAATTTAACACTGGAATGGAAGCAGTGCTTCCAAGAGTATGTGCACATGCTCTTCAACACGCAAATCAGGACCTTCACTGCCGGTCGGGTATTGTATCTATATGCCTAATCTCAATGATTAAAGTTTAAATAAATTTGCATGCATATAACCGGTATAGAAGAAACTTTGAATTATTATTATTTGAATTGAAATATGTTAAAATAGAGGAATAGGAATTATTTNAAAGAAGATACTACAACCATGCCGGTATTAAAAATAACATACATTTGTATTTTGGCTATAGCGCAATCTGATCCTGTATAGTAGTAGGCTTACAAACTTTTCCTACTAGCAGGCCCTAGCATCAGTGGCGGTAGGGGTCTTGAAATGGATATGAGCTGATGTGGTGGGAAGGTAAAGTGGGGATCAGTGATTAGGTGAGGGGGATAACTCGCAAAATAATGTGATTTGAGGTGATTTTTAACTACTTGAACATGATTTGTGGGCGGTTGACGGGCGAGTATTTTTATCAGGGGCAGGGGCGTGCGCGCCCCTCGCACTTCCTAGATATGCCAATACATATCACCCTGCAATTTACCCTACGGTCCGCCACTGATAAGAACATTATACCGTAAAAATGCTAAGTACCAAATCAAATTAGCATATCATGCAACCTCAAATCACTTAATGTAAAGAGGAAATCTTCTTATCTAAGTATGCTAAATGGCCTTCTGTTCGACTGTCTGCTGGTATAAAGTTTATTAAGAGGAATGCATTGCAAGTAATCATTTTTGGCAGAAAAAAGAGAATATTGATATTACTGTATTCTATATAGGCCTAGCGTATGAGGACCCATCTAAAAGATTATACCTTATTGCTTTATTCAAATGGTGATTGGCCACTTGAAGATTTAGGCCCTATAAAAAGAAATTATTAGTTTATCACCCTATCCAGGCTGAAAAACTTATGAGTAAGGGAGGCTTTTTTTCTTTTTAAAATTTTGCTAAAGTCAAATATCACCCTTGGGTTGTTTGCTGGTGCATTGATATTCAGAATAAAACATGATTGAGATAATACAAACGTTATCTACTATCTATTTACAAAAAAAAAATTTTCCAAAAAAAAAAAAAAAATGAAAATAGAAGACCACAGAAGGGTAATAAACTAATAATTTCCTTTTATTGGGCCTTCTTTTCTTTTTTTTTTTCTTTTCTGTTGAAAATGTGTCCACCTCCTTTTGAGTGTGTACTCAAAATTAGGTACTGTTCACAGCCTCCATAGTGAGAAAATGTGCTTGAATCCTTTCAGTTTTATATTGTATCTTTCAAACGAATATATAAATGAAATGAAACAAATAATTATGTTTGCACAGCAATATCAGGCATGTTATGCCTGATATGTAAAACTGCTTCTTTGGTAAAATAAACAGAAACAGGAAGAAGACAACTGTTTACAAAATCATCTTGAGGACATTCTGAGAATACATTGCATGATCATTGGCAATGTTGATTTACGTAAACGTGATGTAATACTGACAACAATAGTTTCAGGACTCCATAGGGATTAACATGACATTATGAGTCATTCTGGTTTCTAAGTTTTGTTTTCTTTGTATAAACTTTATATGTGTTCTTGAGAAATTAAATAATCAATCAATCAATCAATCAAACAATCAATCAATTTCACCCCGTGTTTTGTGTTTTATTGCCCCAATGGGGGCTGTAACATTTAGTTATCATCTCACTTGTAAGTTGCGAGAGTATAACCGGATTGAGAGTTCAAAGTTCAAAGAGAGGAATTATGGGATACCATTGCATCATAAGATGTAGATAGAAATTGACATTGTATAGCTGTGATAAGGCCATGTAAAAAAAAAATAAATAGCATTCTTTTTCTTTTTATTTTTCGCATGTAGGGAGGGAAAATGGTGCTATGTAGGAAATGTAAATGGAATTTAAAATGTACCAGAGAATGTATAAAATGGAATTGATATCAAAACAAATGAATATGTTTCAAATTCCTTTTCAATAAATGAAGAAACATCATTTTTAGTATTAAAGGACAAAATATATAAAAACTGTTCCCAAGTTAAACACATACACAAATTTCAATTCTTCATCATTATTTTTAGATAAAAAAAAAAGTAGTAGGTCGATGTGTTTTTTGATGTCGGGGAGGGGATGCTAACCAATTCTTTTTACGGGACATAATAACTTTGTATCAGAAATTTCCTTGCTTATTAAAACTTACTACGCAAGATGTAACATACCCACTTCAAAGTGATACAATATAACACGATCAGGCAGGCTATTAAAACTTGAGTGGCAAAACAAATTATTTCAGAAATTAATGTTTATTGCTGAATGCAAATTTATTATTTCATTTAGGTGAGTTGAGCGGCCGAGCGGTAAGGCAGGGGCACCAATAGCTACTGTACTGCCTTAACATCGGCGCTCACCCATGGTTTCGTTGGTAAATCCAAGTCTTCTCAGATTCTCGCATAAGGACTTAAGATGGAGGTCCCGGCTGATAGGTAGTCATGGACCACGTCCATACGCAATTCAGCACAATGACGCTGCAAGTTATGGGTTATTCTCCTACCTTTATTAATAATGTGTTCATTTTAAATGCTTATGGTACACCACATAAATAGCTCTGAAATAACTATTATTTTCGCAGATAAGGTCAAGTAAAAAAAAAAAGTAGTTTCTCGTCCCCGCCCGCATGCTATTTTCAGGCCGCTTCATTTTTTAATTTTTTATATATATATATATTCAATTTTCAATCAAAATCGATCGTATAGTTTGTCTTAGTTTACCTCATTTTCGTCATTTTGACTGTTTACTGATCGTGAAGACCGCGACGAGTACGATAAACATTTTGGCAGCTACCAATTTTTTTTTAAATATCGGTGGTCCGATAGGGATATATGTTATCAATACATGCCTACTGCAAGTTGGACCGCCAGTTTCAATAATTAGTGTATCCTCTGTAAAATAAAAAGTTGCGGTACCATATGGTTTAATTATAAAGTGAATTGACCAATAAACATATTGCAATCAGTATCACGTGTCTAAATCGTGTTGGGCTGCATTACTTTTAGCAAGCTATTAGCGTGATAAATAACAACAAGAAACAAGCGTAGCGCGTGAAGAAAAGTGTTTGATTTTATTTACTGTATTTGTTTCTAATCTTTGCTCTATAGTCAAGTTGCTTCTTTTTGAATAGTTTTGCAATGGTATTCGTATGTGTGTGCATACGTGCACACACTGATCCGCAATCTAAATTTTTAAAGCCGTACTTTGGTCGTTCTGTAAATGAGACGAGTTTGACATTGCCAGATGTGTTCAATAAATACAGTACGCAGGCCAATTTGATGGCAAAGGCCCAATGGCAATAGCCGACAAATACACGAAAGTGCGAGTATTGGTTGGCTGTACAATAACTCTAGGCCTAGGCCTAGTTATACTACACTTTTTTTTTTTATAAGAACACATTTTATAAGAACACTGAGGCTGAAGTTGCTTAAAAATTAAGAACAAAATAAGAACAAATTGAGGCTGAGTTAAAATGCTAAATGATATTTTTATTTCAACAAACTAAAAAAAAAAAAAAACCCAAAAAATCATATCTGTACCTTATGATGGTGTGACTATGTAATACCCTCTATAATAGAGTACAGTATTACCTGTCGTTTGGGGTCATTTTTACCAGGGCCATTTTTCTGGGGCCTTTTTTTCAGGGGCCATTTTTACCTACATTCCAGTACAGTGTATACTGCTGTACGATATGATTTTCTATATTGAAAAGTATGTAAAAATAAGAACAAAATAAGAACATTTTGATCACCGAGCCTGGGCAAAATTTTACTGGTTCTTATAAAAAAAAAAATGTACTGTATTTAACAATGTACATAATTTGAGTTGCATCGCTGAAATACAACTCGGGACCAAACGGCTGAGATCTATCTTTGAACATTGAAAGCCTACTATGCTTGACATTCCAAATGCCTACATGATTTTTTAATTTACATTTGTAGTCTAGGGTGTATATACAGTATTTAGGTGTTTATAATTTAAATATTTGTTTTGTTTTGGTTGTTCTAGCATGATTTTTATACTACATCACAACATAATTAAAATTACATTGATAGAATGCTTTTTTTTATTTCGCCCCCTTTTATTTTTTGTTTCAAAAGAAAAAAACAAAAACAAAAAAAAAACCGCCCTCATCCTCTTTAAAAAAAAATTAGGACGAGAAACTACTTTTTTTTTTTTACTTGGCCTAATATATCTTCAAAACAATATAAATTGTAATAAGCAAACTTAATGTAAGAAAAAGTATTTTGCTGAAATCCACATAACAAATGTTAATTCCAGCAGGAAAGGTCAAGAGGCCTCAGGGAAATTCTTCCATTATTCTTACAATGCAAACCATCTGTTGGATATCCTAAACTACTTTATCAAGTTTTATATCAAATAACATCCAAATTCATTCAAAAATACATTCTGAGCGTTCTTTATTGGAGTCTGTGATCAGTTTGGAGTCTGTGATCAGTTTTGGTTTTTGTAGTATATTTTTCATTTAAAGTTAAAGATGTTGCGGCATTTTTTTATAGGAATTATTGCTTGTGTGAATTATTTCTACGGTCTACATTTTCTTTTTATTCCTTGCAATGAAGCTACTCATTCTTTATTGGCAATCAAGCTAAAATGTTAGTAGGCCTATGAATGAATGCAATGTATATACTATATGGGAAAATAAGATTTTGATGAACATTTAAAATCTCATAAAATGGTATATTTGGAAGTTGAGCCCTACATTTGGATATGCTTTGGCAATCAAGCTAAAATATTAGTAGGCCTATGAATGAACATATGGGGAAATAAGATTTTGATGAACATTTAAAACCTTATAAAGTCGTATTATTTGGAAAGCCAGCTGTATCAAGACCATAAAAAAGCAGCAAAAAGTATGAATTTTACCGGGGAAACCAGGGTTGTCTTATCCGACCAAACATACAAAAATCATCCAAAATTCTTCTCAAACTTGGGGGTCGTCTTACGTGCAGGTCGTCTCATACGTGAGTATATATGATACTCATTTTGAGTGTCTCTATGGCTCAACGTTATTAAATTATCACAGAGGATTAAATGGCTCTCTACAGCATGAAGAACACAGTGCCTAACAATTTAAACAAATTAAAACAACCTAAATGGTTTTCATTTTTTTTATAGCAAAAAGAAATATCTTCAAATGTTTAAAAATAAGTGCCGACTCCGCCTCTCTCAAATAGACTAAGACATTAATATACAAATACAGAAAACATGGCCTACTCTGACCTTTTCCTGAAATCGAGAAATTGAAAATATTTGAATTGAGCTGTCACAAATATCATGTATTTGATTTAGTAGCTAGCAAGAGATCGATCAACCAACCAATGAGAGAGCGGAGCTTTATAATTTGCTGGTAGAGAACTAGGGCCATACTGATTACCCCCCATTAGCGTCAAGGTTATACACCTGTCATCAATATGCACTGAAAAGTAAAATTCCTACAGTAGAGTATTTGATTTTGTACTGTAGACTGAAAGGTAAATCCAAAAAACATCTTTGTTTAACTTATGGTATATCTTAGATTGTTATTAGTATTTTGTAAATATAAGTTTAATGCAAACAAAATGCCAAATTGTTAAATAAAAACGCATCACCTCAACTGGTTGAAGATTACTTTTTTTAATCAGACTGTATAATAGTTACTAATGATTTGTGTTCACATAATTTTTTAATTAATTATTTTTTAATAATCATATTACATTGCCTCAGCTTAGAATAGGTTATAAAAAATACAATATTCAAACTCTTAAGAGGCTGAATCTACTGTACCCACGCCCTGTTGCATTGCAGTAGGAAGAAACACAAGTTAACAACTTGAAAAAAAGTTATAAAAAATATCATCTCAGGGCATTAAAATATTTTCTTTTTTTTAATCCACAATGCATAGGTAATAATATATTTATATTTTGCAAAATTAGCCTCAAACAGAAGCCCAAGCAAGAGTGCATCGGATTTTTTTCGAGATAGTACAGTATACACTGTACATAAATTTCAAAAAACAAAATAAATTAAAAACAGGCTTCGTTAATATACAGTAGTTTAGGTGATTTAATGTCAGTTAAATACACTCCATGATACAGATTGATGTTACAGTGGCCGTATTTATTGTTTTATTATACAAATTCACAAAATTTACAGTACTCATTTTGAAAAGAAGCCCCCTCTTTACTCTGCAAAGTAGCCTCGAAAAGAAGCCCATCTTGAATAGAGGCCATCTCGAATAGAAGCCCATCTCGAATAGAAGCCCATCTAAAGTTTGCAAAACAAAAAAAAAGCCCAGGTCTTCAATTTGAGGTCTTACGGTATTAGGACCTTTTCATAATTAAAGTACTGCTGCATTAATTAAAAAAAAAAAAAAAAAACTTTCAATATAAAAAAAAATAAAGTAAAATTATTATCTGTTTGCTGAAAATCCACATTTTTTTTTAGTGCAAATCACTACAACCATAATTTAAGTATGGGATATTAATTTTTATTTTACTACTATAAATTCAATAAAGCTTTTAAATGTTTGTTACATTTTAGTTTAGAATCAGGTGTATGGTAAAAGTAGCGGCAGAAAACATGGCCTCTGAAAAAAAAATGGTTCCGAAAACAATGGCCCTGATAAAAAATTTCCCCAAATGACAGGCAGGTAAAAATGGCCCCCCAATGGTAAAATTTAGTACAAAAACCGATTTAAAAAAAAAAAAATTTAAATACTGCAAAATAGCAAGAATTGAATCAATAAATAATGATTTAGAAAGAATCAAATGTCAAATAATTTGCCTTTCATATTAATTTTTGCAGGAATTATATGAACATTAATAAAATAGTTAGTAGATTAGGAAAATAATAATAAATAACATTTCTTTAATTGCAACTTTTACATTATATAATTCAGTAACCTGAATCATTTGTTTGCCTGAAGTTTTATCCCTAGTTCTCAAAATCAAACTTCAAGTAATTTTTTTTTCTTGACATAAGTGACAAATTAGTATACGAAACACATTAAATTAATAGCATTTCAGACAACATAAATAAATAAATAAATAAATAAGTTGCTACGTCTTCTCATCTTATTGTATAATTTTGAGTCGTGCTCGACCTGGTCACATTATTATACTAATTGTATTTTTCCATGCAAACATTGGATGTTTTGACTATATATAATATTTATATAAAAAATAATATAAATATAATATAAATAAAAATATTTACAAAAATTTATACGATAATTAATGTACTGTAATTATAAATTAATATGAATACAAATTTTAGATTTTTATTTACATCATTTTAAACATTTACTTTTGTAGGAATTTAATGTTTTTTTGCAGTTCCATATTCAGTTTTCCAAGACATCCATTATGCAAATTCAATTAAGTTTATTAATGGCAGTCACACCATGCAAAATTTGTACTCTTTCCAAATTTGACAAAGGTTGTACTCTCCAAGGACAACTCTTAAGGAAATAAATAAATTCATAATACACAAATCAACTTAAACACTTACTGTACAGTTTTAGTTTAAACCATTACTATCGAGTTCAAAACATACTTAAAAATCTTACTATAATGAGTATCATTCAAAATTACGTACTTTGTACTACAGTATTTACTGTTGATAGTTTATTATGTAGGCCTAAATTATTAAATAAATAAACTGTGTCTAGCTCTGGAGGAGTTCAGCCGTAATGTCTGCTTGGTAGGTCATTGATCAGTAAGGAAAAGCAATCAAATTGTACTGAAGTGCAATGTAGTGAAGAAAAAATAATAAACAATCATTTTGCCAACTATATAATAATAATGTGCGTGAATATAGAAGATAACTTATTTTACACAATGGACTAATACTAATTCACGTTAAACTAATAAATAGTACAAATGCTCCTTGAAATGCTGTGATTGTATATACCTGAATGATTTGATGAAATTGTCCACACGGGAATAAAAGTGAACATTATTATGACCATTATGATTTAGGTTAGTTGTTAATAGTGTGCTGTCATTCATAACTCTCAAGTCTTGCACTGTTAATTGCTGATACTTCATTCTTGGCTAATACTCAATTTCACAGATGTTAAACATGATAAAATAAAAAAATAAAAAAAACATTTCAATGAACTTAGAAACTGATGATCCTAATGTGTAAATACAATTGGTAAATTACAAGGGAAATAATCAAGGCTTTGATCTGTGGAAGTCTCATTAAGATTTGAACATTTAAGTCGCTAACAAACCAACCTGAAAATATATTTATAAGGTTTGTATTCTGTGTATTCTGTCAGTGAAAAACAATCTTACAAGTAAACAAGATGAAGTTAGGATATCATTTTGAAATGATGTTTGAAAATATCATGTACACAATAGGAAAGAGAGATGGACATGATGTGCCAGGAAATTTCATGGAAATTAAATTGAAGAAATTACTTTCACAGGAAGGGAACATGTAACATTCATGATTTGATTCCAAACAAATTGGATAATGATTTTTGTTCCAAAACAAATCAAAACAGCTATACTTTGTACATACTAGCTCAAGTACTGTTTATTGCTATTTCATCATTTTTGATTATCTTGCACAAGTTTCAGTTTGCCTGGCTCTGAAGGAAAAAATTATTGAACAGTCCCATCAATGATACAGATTTTTGAATACTTAAAAACTCAGAAAGTGTTGATTCTTCAGTTAAAAAAAATATATTTCATTTCACCCCCAGTTAAAGTCAGGCTCTGGAGGAAAGACAAATTTTTGATATGTTTTTTGAACAAAAACATTTCTACATACAGATATTTTTAGTATTGTGTTATGATTGTTTAATAGGCAACAGAAAGAATCAAGCTCTAGCATCTCTTCCTTCGAACGGTCGTATCTAAAAGCTGTCAAAATTTTTGTTGTTTCCAACATTAAATTTTAAACTGTGAATATAATCCATAACGAAGCATCCATAATAATGTATAGCTTACTAAACTACTGTAAGCAATGAAAAGTGAAAATAAATTAGGTGAAATTCTTCTAAACCATAATGTACTAAACTTTTTACTTTAAAAAAAATATCCTTTACTCAGAAATTGATTCCATTCCAACTCTACAGTAATTTATATCAAAATTTATTTATATCATCCTCCATCAGATATAAAACAGTAACATAAAAATATAATTTCTCTACAAAAAACATCAATGTTTCAGACATTTCCTTTTCTTTTTTTAACTTGACTTTCATTATTACAGTATTAGCTATTGTCTTAACTTATATTTATGTGTACCTTACATTACTTTAACCTGTGTTTATTATGTATGTGTTTCAATGAAAATGTTCCTGTTAGAAATCTCATTTGGACAATAAAGAAATCTTGAATCTTGAAGTAAGCTATAAGTGCCCACAAAGAATATTACAGTAAATGGAATGCCTGAATAGCAGTCAAGTTATTATTTAAATATCAGTAGAGCTCCGCATAATACACTATAGGAAAATTATTATATGAAGATTAGATTTAATACTTGAAAAAATTTCCGGAGGGCCTGCAAGGCCCGAAGGAAATTTTTGAATGCATTAAATCTAACCTAAGTATAATAATTTTCCATTTAGTGTACGATGCATGCTCTACTAATTGCTTTATAAGTCAATTGCCATCTTTTAATTTTAGTTTTTTGTAACCAGCTGTTGTAGCAGTCATCGGTTGCTATAGTGATATGATCAGTATACGTGTGCGTATTTACATTTAGCTGTGCGTATGCTGATTTTTGCTCCTGCAGTACGCATTTAACTAACTACACATAAGCAGTACATTACGGATACGATGAATAACTATTGTGTTAGAAATAACTTGTTTGTAATGCTATTTTCAAACAAATAAACATTTCAGCATTCGAGAGAGAATACAGTCACTGACGTCCTTTTTGGTCGGTGCATGCAGACATGTAAAATCGTGCGATGATTTCATAACTAGGCTAGGCTATGGCCTAGTAGTAGTAAAAGGAGCCGGGTAGCCTCTTGCCTGGCCGTAGGCCTACATCTAAACTTGTTCCTTGAGTCTTTAAAATAGGTCTAGAATATTCCTATTGAACGTTCAGTTTTTTTGTGTTTATGAGGGTCCATTGATTCAATGAATTCCTTAATTGTTCGTACTTAATATTGAATTTGAAGTAACTTTCTTCGGGTTCTAATTAAGCTTGTTTTATGAAAGAAATTTTCAATTACAATTCAATTTTTATTGTGGGGCGCGATGTATTTGCGGTGACGAAAAATGAGGAATATTTTTTACACATGAACCTAAAAAAAAATAAGCCAAGCATCCACTAATTGAAAAATTTTTAGACTGTGGGGTATAGGCAAATAACAATTGGGAGTTGCAGTGGCCCCGGCCCCCCTTTTGGAAGGTAAAAAAAAGGAAAAAAGAAAGAAAAAGAATAAAATGATAGCCCACAACGACTCAAATGTTATTTCGGGCGTCTAGAACACAAAAATTTCGCGGACCCCCTAGGACATTGTTGCCTTGATCGGCCCAAATTTCGGCCCCCTTTTGGCCCCGCCCTTTTGGACATCTCTGGATCCGCCCCGTAAACTATAGCTATAATGGAGGTACAGTACTGCATTATAGGTTTGAACAAATTGCCAGTAAAATTTAATGGCAGTTTTAGATTCACATTCTAATTTAAAGGACTTATAAATAAAGTAAATTGAGAAAGTAAGTAGTTTACAGTATGATATGGAGGTATAGCTAAGTGGTAAAGATGTTTGCTTCCAATCCCAGTGTCCTGGTTTCAAACCTCTCCTGTCACTGCAAATTTTTTTTTCTCACAACTAAAAACTAGCTCCACTTCCTAAGTCTCAAGGAGATTTAGTTTAAGCATCATTCCATCCTGTAAGTGGCAAGTGTACTTAGTGTTGAATATGAAAGAAATATAATTTAAAAATCATACCACATTAAATAGGGTCTTAATACTACCTATACTGTAGGACTACCATGGTAAAAAACAGGCATCAGGTTGTTCAGTGTGAACTTGGCCAAGCTAAGATCATGATAAAACTCATGTTAGCATGAGTTGAGAAATGAGTTGAGACATCATTATGTTGGTCCTTGATTTGACTAAGGGAATGTTTCTACTGAGAAGAAAAAATTGATTTAAACGAGTTAAAACGGACATAGGTCTATATAGCCTAGGCCTCTCTGCTCTTTTGGGCACTCATTAAAAAGTGGATAAACAAATCGATTATTTTGTGTTTATCAGTAGAAACACGCCTTAAGACTGTGATTTCTTATTCTTGAACACAAGTTCAATCAATCAGCATGATGTAACTTCCAAAGTAAACCTATTATATTCAAGCTGACAAGTCTTACATTTTAATTTAGTCTACTACAGGACAAAAAATTTGGTAGGAGATACAGATTTCAGTGAAGATAAAATGTTTTGTACAACATATAATTAAAAATTGTATAAATGTCTCTTGGAATACCGTACATGTTTATAAATACAAGCATTTTTTAAAAATCAAAATATTCTACTGTTCATGTAAGAAAAAAATTGTAATAAGATCATTAATAACTTATTATTATCACTGAAAATTATAGAATCCATGTTCCAACATTTTGCAAAAAAAGGAATCTGCCACCAGAGCCAGACAAATAAAACGTGCCTGAGTTGAAAACAAGCAATCCCGACAGAGATATTTAATTTGGTTTTGCGATACAATGCGATATCACTAAAACATTTATATATATAATATTAATTTATTAACTGTTCATGTTTGTTTACTTTATAATCTGAGTGATAGTTACGACCTTTGCCTTTTGATTTTTTTTATCAACCTGATTTTCACTTGCAAATGTATTCGCGCAAGTCGAAAGCATCTGTTCATGCGTATGCGCATTCACATTTCTATTTTGCAAAGCGAAAAAAGTGTGCAACCAATTAGAGCTCAGGAAGCGAACTGACATCTTCGATTCGAGCGAATAAATTTTCCTGGTGGAAAACAGGCTTTACCTGCTTATAATTTTGTATTTTTTGTTGTTGCAGTGTAAAATAATAAGGAAAGAGTGAAACTTGTTTGTTTGGGTTAATTGCTTATTATTCTCTTTCCAGGCAAACTATATATCTTGAAATACCATTTAAACATTGTTATTATTAATATATAGCTTGGCTGACATAATTCCTTCAATTAAACTGTGTTTGTTTACTTTTTAATCTGAGTCATTTTTGACCTTTGGATTTTGATTTTTTTTTTATCAACCTGTAGTTTGTAACTTTTAACTACTACTGTTTATAATTTTGTATTCTTTTCCTGGCATTAGCTGGGTTGAAACAATTCCTTAAAATAATCTCAAACACCGTAGTACAAAAACTAAAAACAAGATTTTTTACCTTACACAGTTGCACAATATTATAAAACTGAAAATATACAAAACAAATTTCATCTCACTTTGCTAAATTAAAGGCTATAAAAGTGGCAAATCCTGTCATCAACAGTAGTTGACAGGAAGCCAATGTTATGTTAACATTACATTTTGTCACTTGACCCAAAGACCTAAATACAATGTATTGTCTTGTCTAAAAAAACTTTTTTTTTTCAATTTTACACTTTTTTTTTTATCACAGCCAGTAAAATTTTGCCCAGGCTCACTGTTCTTATTTTTTGGCTGATTTTTAGGCTCAAAATGTTCTTATTTTGCACAGTCTGTACTGAAATGTAGGTCCCGGAAAAAATTGCCCTAAAGAAAATGCCCTGGAAAAATGACCCCAAAAAAAATGCCCCAGTAAAAGTGGCCCCAAATGACAGGAGGAACACCTACTGTATTGTATTATAAAGGGTATTGCATACTGTAGTCACACCTACTGCACATAAGGTACAGATGTTTTGCTTTTGATTTTTTCTAGTTTTTTTTTTAAATAAAAATCTCATTTGACATTTTACCTCAATTTGTTCTTAAAGTATTAATTCTATTCTTAATTTTTAAGCAATTTGAGCCTCAGTGTTCTTATAAAAAAAAGTGTAATTGTTTTGATACCATTCTAAAACACCTTTCTTGAAAAGAGTACAGAACCCCTATTATTAAGGGGGATACCTTCAGGATGAAAAAAAGTGTCCCATTAATAGGGAAGGGGTGTACCCTGAATAGGGATTGGTTGTAGTATTAAAAGATTTCCCTAATTTCCCTCACTTCAAGGCCCAAAAACTTTCCCCAAGGGGTGTCCCAATGGATTTTAAAAAGTGGGATTTATGAAGAGCACTTCACAAAAAGCAGATGGTATCATGTCAATACTGCTCATAGCTTTGCTTTTCAATCTTTGTTTACTTTTGAAAAAGCTTATTAATAAATTTATCTGTTGGGTTCTCCATTCATTACATTACAAACTTTAATAGATATCCAGCAAGTTGGCATTAATTACAGACTTATGGAAATTGAGAGAATGCTACACAGATTTCATTTACCATAATGTAATTACTGTAATGTAATTTACTGTAATTACACATGATGGAAAATGACACAATTTTAAAACTTACTGATGAATTATTTAGTCAGGACAAAAAAAGTGTGTAGTTTTTGTGTCTATTAGGGCCTATTAGAAAACGTATAGAATACGGCCTCCACCGAAAAACTAGGTCTAAGACTACTGTCTTTTTGCCATTTCGTCATTTCAATAAAATAGGCTAACAAGGTGTAAAAAAAGTCTTGTCTAGACGACTACTGAAACTATAATAAACATTATAATCTCCTCGAAGAACAAGATAACTGATTCTCCCCATGCAGAAATTTTAGTAAACATAATACAGTATAATGCACTGACACATGCTCCCGCTGGGAGCTTATTTTTTGCCATATGATATAACAAGATACAAAGAGTCAGGGCAATAAACGTAGGCCAATGTACACAATGCTCGTGTGGACCTTACTGTAAATAGTTTTTGTTTAATAAGAGGCACACAGTATGAATGATCCAAAACAAGTAAACATTTCATGAAAATTGAGAATTTCAATTATTTACATGCACACAACCAAAGCTTAAAATCAGAAGGACTCAGTTTGACCTGACCTACCTTCCCAAGGAGATGATTAGCAGCCCCACGGCTTTACTTGGGAATATTTCCAAATTGTCGCCCCAAAATATGTATTTTGGGTCGAAATTTACAAGTTGTTGGCAGGATTTTTTGAAGGGGTTTTGAAATTGTTTGACAGGAACTACTGATGAGTTGATGTGTTGTTGTCTTTTATATATTTTGGCCTCTATATTTATATACTGATCCTGATGTTCTACTTTGGACCCCATTGGAAATAAATCAACTTTAGTGGATTTTTATGGGTCGTCCATGTATCCATTCTCTGTTTCTACTGGCAATTTTTATCTGATTTTTGTATGTCATTGTTTTGTAAATTGTTGTATTTGAATGTATGCTAAATAAATTAATTAAATTAAAATTTTACCCTGAGTTTGAGGATTCCTTTGGGCCAGGGGCTGCAAAGGCCTCCTTGACAGGGTCCTAAAGGTTAAGGGCATGTAGCGTAGGCTACATGTAGTTCACTAGCTCCCCTGCTGCATAGGCTGAAATCTACAGTACCAAGGCTGTGTGGCATTTCTCTGGGCCTAGAGATAGGCCTAGGCTAGAATTAGCGTCACGATTCACTCAGTTCAAGTCTTGTTTATTTTCCCCCTGCGACAAGAGATGCTATCGCGCATGCATTAGCGATTGTCGTAAGAATAGCATATTGGGAGCTATCTTCACAACTCGTAAAAATAGCCACAGCGTAAAAAATATGTTTTCACATTAGTGAATGTAAACAGTGTAACAGGATATTTAATGCTTTAAATTTATATAAGTAGGAAGAAATAGACATATAGTTGTGTGCTTGTAGTGCCGGGACGTACCTAAAATTTACCCGTAGATGTAACAGGCCTCGAAAATGGCCGGGAATTTTACAAGTTAGAGTAGCCGCGGTTTCGGGTGTACAGAAGTGCTGTCAAACCGGGTCTAGTGCTACTACTAGCCTACACTAGGCCTGGCATTAAGTCAACATTGTCTGTTTTGGTAATTAAAAAATCGCCTATCGGTACTTTAGGTCTACCATTATGGTTTCATCTTTTTTAGATCACGGTATAAATTACATAATAAAAATTGAACTTCCAACCACACATCACTGAGGACTGAGGTGGCGGCGTGTGTGAGTGTGTTGAAAATTTGTGAACCATGAATTTGACCAAGTTTGCGTCAAAAATATGAAAGTACATGATCCAAGGCAAGGAAATCTGTTTCTACTATATGTATTCATTTTCTTATTTAGGCCTAATTTCTGTTTTGATATTGAATAATTAAATTCTATCAATCAGTTAATATTCAATCAATCAATTATTTTCTTTTTCTATGATCAATCTGTCAATCTGTCTCCTTTTTGTTCACACTTTTCCAAACTTCCATGGAAATCTGCTTAGTGATACTCTGAACAATTTCTATTGGAAGAGGTGCAATATAAATAAAATACATTATTATTATTATTATTATTATTATTCTCAAGTAAGTATTATGGTTTCGGCCTAGGCCTAGCTTGTGAAAGAACACAGTTTGGGTCATAACACTTAACAGAATTAAAATAAGTTCAAAATCTTCTGTGATGTATTGCTACGAATACCAGGCCTACTATTAGGTCTAAATATCCCAATATATAATATTATTACCAAATTATAGCCAAGGCCTATCTTAGGCCTAGCCTATGGTTTGAAACTTCGCTAACTTTTGGTAGGTCTAGGGCCATCAGTACTTAGAGAATTTACGGTACTGATGTGAACACTCACCATATCGAAATCCGTTCTTTCGGGTAATCTTGCCTCTCTAGACAGCCGAAAAATGTTGGTAGCGTGTGAGCTTTATTACGAACAAGTATAGGAATGAATATAGTTGGCCATTGAACTTCTTGTGGATCAGGTATTTCTGTAGCTGCTACCCAAAAATCGTGAAAAAATACCACATTAAATATAACGCAGACAAAATGCATCGTTTTCAACAACAAACCTTCGAGAAGTCTACCTGAAGTACAAGTGCAGTGAAGCGTTGCGTGGCATGGTGGCGTATGACCTGACAAATGATCAACTTCGAAGTTGAAAGTTCACAATAAAATTTGCATGGTGGTTGGTGGTGGGTGCTTCTTCAATTCGCATTCGATTACGAGAAGAAAGCTGAGGAGAGTGGCATTTTTGTTAGACAACGGTAGTGGTACTGTTATTTTAATAGTAGATCACCATTTTTAACTTGAAATTAAGTTACTAGGTTTATCAATGAAGCTATACCTCTGTGGATTATCCACGGACCTAGAAATGAATCGGCGGTGAGAAGGCAAGCAAGGACAACAACAAAGCAAAGGTGAGTGCGCTGAACCAGTACTAGTAAAGGGGAATCCCCTCCCACTTACCACATTGTCTTTTTTATGCTAGGGAAATTTGGAAAACAGACTCTGAAGATGAACGTCTTCTGATTTGATGGGTGTTTTTCTAAACGATGGTATTCCATAGTTCCACGTATGCCAAGAGTTACTTTAATGTCCAGACCATCTTTTGATTTTACCATTTTATTATACCAAATACACGGCAAGTACTGTGTCAGTGGAAACCGTTCTCGGGCCATTCTGTTTTTGATCTTCATCTTGCCATCTGTTGTCAAGTCTTTTTTACCAAGATCGATGATTCCAGAAATATAATGTGGTTGATTCAGATTTTGATGCTCGTCTGTTTCAAACTAATTTGGATGCACTAGGAATGTGGTCGTATAAAAGTCAAGGTATGCACATTAGTATACATAATAATAAAGTTTGTGATGAAGAAAAAAAGGGGGGGGGGTTGCTTGTGATTTGGAACTGACTTTTAGGGCACATAGAAAAAAATTATTAGATTATCACTATTTTTTTTTTAAATTGATGAGGGAGTACGGTTTATTTTTTTGTTTTTTTTTATCGGAACAATTGAATATTTCACTTTTATTTTTATCGATGAGGGAGGGACTGTTTATATTTGGTCTGTAATAGTAAATATTGTATAAAAACTTGTTTCATTTTATAGTTTTTTAAGGAAAATTTATTTGAAGTCACAAAATTGCATTGTTATTTTTATGCTATTGAATAATTGATGTGGCAAAAATTTATTTTTTTTAAATTCCCGCAGCAATATTTCCCGAATTTTTGACGCGGACGGGAGTGATAATGTAATACATTTTTCTATTTGCCCTTAGCATTATGGTCTTGCTGCTAAGAAGGCCAATACGTATGATAAGCAGGTCATTGAAGTTTTTAAAGAAAAAAAGTTTGAAAAAGTTGTACCATACGAAATTTGTACCATACCTACCAGTCGTTGATACGGAGGAGAAAGTAAAAATATTATTTTATTGTTGGTTTGCAACAACGGCCACTAATATTTAAAAGACTTATAAATAACTGACAGGATTAAAGATTTTAAATAATGAACAAAAAAGTTAACTTCTACATTGTCATGACACCACATTTTAGTCTTCATAATTTTGAAGTTTAAGTTTTTTTCATTTTCTTTTTGTATCTTCTTGCAAAAACCACATTGTGCAAAATACCATTGTGGTGATATAATTTTTTTCCGCTTTAAAGTAATGTTGTTATGTAAACAGTGTAGTAATGGGATGGTTAACTTTCTGGAGATTTCAAGGCAGTGGTGGGCGTAATAAAAATAAAGAAAAACTTTTATTTCCATTTTTGGTGGTGGTGGTGCGCTAATTGGCCAATTGGCCCGGCTCGCTAAAAAAAGGTATAAAAAAGTCTTGCCTTATCACTTAAGAATGTATAATAAATACTCAAAGTATTGAAATGCACACCATCATGTTGGGATTCAATATTTCGACATTAACTACTGTCATCATGGGATGATGAAATAGTTGAATCCCATCATGATGGTGTGCTGATGACATAATTAATGTCGAAATATTGCTTTATTAATACTTGGTTTTTTCAATACTTTGGAGTATATATTACACAGTTACCAACCTGAGAGATTTGAAATGCGTGACTACACCAGCCGAGGGGTGGGGGCGGGATCCAGAGGCGGGACCCTGTTGGGGGTCTGGGCCCTTCAGTCACATAATCCAAGATAATACTTAGTGCCTATTTTGCTGGGTTGTTTTGTTTGGGAAAGAGAAACTGCTCAGTGGATTGATTCTTGAATGAAATAATTACGAAAACTCTGTAATGACTCAAGTTACTGCATGGCCATTTTTATATATTTAATAAAACCAATTTCTTCTAATTTCAAATACATTTTTTCCCTGAATTTGTGATAAAATTCGTTCATCATGCATAGACTTGCGTTAAATGCATGACAAATATATGATCACGCATGTGTTTCTGCAAAATGCGTGTTTCATCCAAAATCACTTTAAAATGCAGGACCATCCCGCATGATGCGAGACGGTTGGTAACTATGATGTATTATACCTTTCGGTTTATCAAGTTGTAGAATGTGAAGCTGTGGAATTTACAAACAAACCGGACAGGGTAAAGATTTATGAGTCACTTTTTCTTGATTTTCACAATATTTTATCAGTAATCCAGGATTATAAACCCAGGATTATAAATGGGTACCGGTACCTGGTAGGATGGTGTGGCATTGCAAATATTATTCTGAATCAGTATTAAATTGCACCCACGACTAGGAGTATTCCCCAGGGAGTGGATCAAGGAGGTTGCACTTTGTTGCTGGTTTGATTATGGATTCTATGGATAGGGGTAATAATAAAAATATTGCCAGCAGCTTGTATCCCTTGGCAAAAAGTGCGGTATAAATCTCTATATTTTTAATCTCTGCCAGGAGATATGTTTCCAGTCGTGTAAGTTTGTGTGTGTGTGTGTAGAGATAATACCACCCTAGGGTTCCAGGTGCATGCCCCCGCAAAATTTTTGTTTTCTAGACACCCAAAAATAATCTCTGAGGCCCCCTAAATCTTCCCCTTACTATAATAATAAATCGTTCAAGTGTTTTTAACTAGAAGTAAGGAATTGGCAGGTATACACCTAATACAATAGAATTAGTTTCGGTTGGCTGCATTAGTGTTTTTAAGTAGGTGGTGGCTGAAAAGTAAGTGAGTTGTCACATGGTTTTAGTGTCATTATTTGGAAATAAAATGTTTCAATACTATATGCTGCTTAGATTCTGTGTTAACAATATAACATGTGTAGTAAAGTAGGCTGATAGTGAATTTTGGTGAGATCATTTTGGATTACAAAAATGCCCAGTCTACAGTAACAAGGAGTCCCCAAAACCCAGACTAAAAATGGAAATAGTGCCCCTCTTTGAAATAAAAAGTGTTTGGGCAAGTTACTGTGTGTTTTTGAAGAGGAGCAGAGTGGAGAACTCTCTTCAAGGTTCTCTTTGATTTGTACATTTCGATATTTGAATACGATAGTGTAAAACCTTGGCATCATTTATCATATTGAAAACATGCTGATGTTGTTGAAATTTTAAAAGATTGCGATGCACTTCAGATCTGGTTTTCCGCCATTGATGTTCAAGTCTCTTCTTAACTTATTAGCATATTCGATTTCTGGAGAATACTATGGGCAAGGTGGTCGAATTGTCATAATACGTGTTTTAGTTAGGGCATCCGAAGTGCACTCTACTGTAGTACAGCATTATAATTGTTAATAACGGTATCCAAATCAGAGGAGAGACCACAATTTATGAGTTTATCAGACATTTCTCAAACCTATAGTACATGGCTTATATCCAATGAATTAAATATATATTCTTCACTAATACTGTACTCAACCAATTTCCATCAAATATACACTGTTTTAAGAAAAATTCATGCAGAATCTAAAAATACCAAAAACTAAATTTTGAACTTTTCCCACAAACAGCTGGTTTTTTGCCAGAACGCATCAAATATAGTGCTTTTCATGAAGATCAGAGTGCTGTTCACTTTTTTGTTGTATTTTTTTACTAAAGCCAGAACTCACTAAGCCCGACGGTCGTTGGCCGACATGATAATATGTAGAACGCAAGAACACGACGCGTGCGCAATGGATTGTTTTAAATGAAAATCCATTCAGACTGCCACCGACAATCAGCAGGTGACGCTGCATCGTCTAACACTTACAGGGAGCGGAGTTGGGATCGTCGCACGACGCAGTGAGTCCCCGATTTTATAGACAGTAAATCTAAATCTATGTACAGTAGATACTCATCAACGCCTGTTCAGCATCTGGATGAGGGTAGGGGCTTGAAATGAACCATTACACCGGGGTAACACCCTCCTACTCGTCTCGAAAGATGTATTGGGTTCTTTATAATGCACGAGCCATTGTGTACACTGGGTATACGTTTGATAGTCCTTCTCCGAGAAGATTGCTCCACCTCCAGAGCCATAGGTGAGCGTGTGCTGTTCAAACCAGCGCCGATATTATGGCTGTAGGTAGCGATGAAATACTTCTAACAAATTACAGACCATACATAAAAACCATTAACATTTAATATGGCGAATTCCTTTACAATACTGTATTCATTAAATAAAGAAATCAACTTTCTAGTAGTGGCAAACATATATTTTGGCTCGTCAAAATTTTACTTTAAGACCTCCCATCATAGATGATGTGTTTTTTTTTCTTTTCCCTCCCTTTGTAATTTACTTGTTATATCTATTGTTACTTTTCTTGTAATATAAGCATCACAATATGTAATTCTAGTGTGGTATAACAAATGACAATGGATTTAACCTGACTTAATGGGATATTCCAGACTATTCCATTTTATTAAATCTGACCAATCAGTACTGTAGCTACTGTACTATTGTAGTACTTGTTAACAATATGTATTTTTTTAATATATAGTATTAACATGTTGTTTTTGCAATAAACATCTTCTATGAATTCAGATGAAATGACCTATGGTATATACATAGACAACACTGTGGCATGCAACTGAAATTCATGTGTGTATTTCTTATTTTCAGTTTATTTGGATCAATGCAATGAGCTGAAAACATTGTTGTTATCAAGTCTGACTGAAAGCTGCTGATACTGTAGGCAAATCACAGTCAACAGGTGTTAATACCAACTTTTTTTGGTAAGTTTTCCAAAATTGTTTGGAATTGTAATATCATCATTAATTTGCAGAGGTTGAAATTAACCATAGGCCATACTTTTTGTAACACAGTTATTTCTAAATGATGTAGTCCATAGAAATACCAGTGGTATTTATTTATTTCAACTTTATTTATTTTGAATGGCACGCTAAATGCAAAGGCACTTGTTTTTGTTGCACTTCAGATATAATTTTACATAAAAAGTGATAAATTCAAAATGAAAAATGTATGATAAATTTTACATAAAAGAATTAATTATGGAATAGAAGAAACCAATAATTAAGTGAGAGCAATTTTGCAAATGTATTATTTGAAATTCTGGAAATCCCTAGTTACTGTATGTTGCTTAGGAGGTTGGTCCAAGCTCACAGATGCTCTATAATAAAAGGTTGTTTTCTTTGATGTGTTCCGTTGTGAAACTAAAAGATGATTATTTATCTGATAATTTTTTTTTTAAATGTTAAGTTGGAAAGTTCAAGTCCATTTAAAAGACATTTAAAAGTTAAGATTAATTTGATCTCTCAATATGTTATTCAGATAGCCAGTTTAGAGTAAAACTCTAGTGGCGATTTTTTTTAAAATGGAGATATAAAAAAAAAAATTATATTCAAACTTTAAGTCAGAGAGTGCAATTTCCGGCCATCAAGAGGTGCCATAATCACAAATTTTCTTACCTCAGTCCCAATCATGATGAGGTTTAGGTGGTATAGATCCTCTATCTGTGAAAGTTCCTCCCCGGGCCTCCCTCTACTGTATTTTGAATTCCTGGATTCACCACTGAACTCCTTCTAAACTCAGGTGCTGTAATATATTCAAAAGAAACAAAAGGTAATAACAAAATTGAACGGAGCAGTTAGACACCATACAAAAGAACAATAATCAGATATTGAGAAAACTAATGCTGAGTCTAAATTATCAAATTTTCATTGACAAAAAGCTGATTGTATGCTCATATATTCATGCTGTGCCTAAAGTATAATGGTCATTATGTGATTTTGTCATGACCATTTTGGGAATGTCAGTTGTTTATGTCAAATAAAAATTGATTTCTGAACAGGACTTTTATAAAGTATGAATTCCATCATTCACTAACATTGAACCATGGTGTAAGCTTGCTTTGGGTTAGTCATACAAATCAATTTTTTCTATTGTCAATGATATGGAATTTTCTAATTCTATTTTTAGATACAGTGTAAGTTTTAAGTAATGGTACAAAGAAATTAAAATATCGTAATAGATTGTATGTAGGGACTACTCAGTTTGCAAGTCAGATTTAATAATAATAATAATAATAATATTAATATTAATAATAATAATAATAATAATAATAATAATAATAATGATAATAATAATTAAAAAAAATACTGCTGATAATAAAACAATAGAACTTTTCTTATTTAAAAGACAAAATTTAAAGGTCATCTACTTAACTCTTGATCAAGAAACTTTCCATATTGTGGACCATAGACTGCAACTGCCCTACAGTATTTTTGGTGGGATCTTCCTACTTCTGTGTGTTATGTCCTGCTGTCCCCCTCAACACCTAAATTGTACAAGCAAATGTATTATCTATATTTTTTCTATTTATATTTATTATAATTTTTTCAAATTGATATATTTAATTACTTAGTTTTACGAATTGATCTTTTATTATAGCATCCCACTCAAGGGAAATAAATTTCCTTTTAGAAAGACTGTCTTCTGTTTTATGCTTTTTGATAAGTGAAATGAGACAAATAAAATGAAATATCCAAGTTCAAAGTTTGTAATTCAAAAATTTAATTGAGTACAGTATTTAAGGTTTTCTCATTTTTTTTTTTTAGCAGAGACTACATCTTTTAATAATAGCCTATGTATACTGTATTCTATTTATTGTACGTTGAAGCATATCCAAAAATTATCTAATGGTTGATTTTGAAGGTTTAAACCATGAAGTTGGTCTTCATTGATGACAATGTGTCTAGATAATCACTGTGTATTAATAAAAGTTGGAAGGTCCAAATTATTTCAGGCTTCCCTTTTGTCTTCATCCCTTGAAACATTATTTTGGACTTTAATAATCACTTTGATTATTGTAGCAAATAACCAGTACTTCCCAAAATACTTGCAAAAAATTTGCAAGTGATTCGGTTGGGAATCAAACAAACGGCCTCTAGATAACTATGTAGCCTGGCGCCATAACCACTAGACTACCGAGCTTACCTTTTAGAGACTAGTGTTAAAAAATGGTCCTAAAGTAGTAGGGAGCCAGTTCAATTTTGTTGTTCCTCCTGTCAAAGGCATTGCCGTCTCAACTTTTTATCTCCATTTGAGATTGGAAATCTCTTCCAGACACAATGATAATTGTTAGATCGCAGAGTAATTTTAAAACTAAACCTAAATCGTTTTGCCATTTGAATTTTAAACATGTTTTTAATGTAAGCTTCTCTTTTAAATAATTGATTCTTGCCTGTGAAGATTTTATCTTTCATAACGTATTCGCCGCGTACGATCTTTGCGTGCATGCTGTAACAATCACAATTTACAGCCATGGTTACAGCATACACGCAAAGATCGTACGCGGTGGATACCCTACGCGAGGCTATTTACACGACCTGTAATACTTGTAATACTTTTTCGCCAGTGACGTCATGGTAAAATCGTATATAAATATAATCGCCTATAACTTCGTAAAAAAAAGCCAAAAAACGATTTTAAGGTTGATTCTATTATTAATGGCATATCAAAAATCCTCTCTAGAACAAAAAATCATTTTGCTAGTTCTCTTTTAAGGCGAGATTTTTTTTATTCCCTGTATCGCATACTTATTTTTTTAAAGAGTATCGGAGAAAGGTGGAATAAAAATAAAAGTAAAATTTTGTTTTATTATTTAGCAAATATTTTTGCCAAAATCATCCAGACAAAGGAGAAAATAAAAATAAAATTTTATTGGTGAATGTAAAATAAGATGGTTAAATGCTTCAAATATATATATTTAGGAAGAAATATACATATCTTATCTTTGGAGATTTCAAGGCAGCGGAGGGCGTAATGAAAATAAAGAAATATTTTTTTTTTTCCTGAAATTTCCACTTTATCGTGGTGGCTGGTGCGCTAATTGGCCAAAAATAAAATTTTATTTTTATTTAAAATCATCAATATTTGCAGTCGGTGGGTTCACTAAACAAGGTATAAAAAATGTTTTGCCTAACCATGATACTCATTGAAGATCATACTCTAAAACTTAAGGCAGATCTGCAGAACTTATGTTTATTCATAATAGTTTCTATGTGGCATGTAATCAATGGTCCCTGTCAAAAAAAAGATAAGTTGTACAGTGTAACTTTTTGGAAAATGTATTGTCAATATGATGTTCATCTGGTTTGCGTTGTCAATAGTTTGTTGGTCTAATGTGAACGATGTTAAAAATGTAGTTCACGTCTACCTGGGGTTCCCCAGGTTTTTTTTTTTTATGTCGAAATTACCAAAACATGATTGGACTAAAGGCCTAATAATTTTGATGGCTTCAAAATATTTGTTAGTTTAGATGGTCCAGAGATTTATTCATTCAGGAAGTGTTCCCTATGACAGAAGGCTTACCTGATCTAAATAAACAGCAACGTCTAACATGAGAAGCAAAAAAATAAATAAATAAAAAATGCTAAATAAATTAGGGAAAAAAAATTGTATAAGTTAAGACCTATTTCATTATAATAATATGGAATGCTCCTGCTATTGATGATTTTCTATCTGTCAAAAGTTTTGAAGCAGCTTATTGTACAAAAGAGATGGTCATGGTTTTGTTTGTTAATGTGTACAGGGGTCCCAAGTTGGAAGCAAGGTACTACTGTGAGATCCGATTAAATGAACATTCTTTAACATCCTACAGGTATCTAGATTTATTTAGGTGCATGCTGTGATGGATATCACCAGACTTCTGGGAGTCAATTCATTTAATCAGTAAAAACATGCAAATATAAACTGAACCGGGTTTCAATAGAGGGATTTAGCAATGATTGTTTACAGGTGGTCACATGACCTAACTTGGGTATACATGAAAAACATTACAGTGCGATAGCATATGAAAAGATAATGTTATGGTTACGAAAACAACCACCCACTGTTAACGTGATAAATACTGTAAATGGCTAGGAAAGGCAATCCGAATGTTCAAAATAGTGCTTATTTACTTATCCTAGCGTTCTCCTTGGATTACAGTATATGCTTTGAAACTTAGGTGATCCTTCATAAACCTTAGCTGGCCCAAACATCGCAGCGTTGTTCGCAGGTTGAAGACCATCATGCATACCTAACCATGCCATAGTGTACAGGGTCCTAGGCCTAACATTTGTCCAAAAAAAATCTTAATGTTTGCGGCCAGCATCCTTTACAGCATTAGCGAACCAAAGGCAAAATTCTTAAGTTTAATTTGAAATCAATTTGGTTTACTTTACTGGGAATTATGATGATCTTTACAGCAATAAACAAGGGACGGCCACGATAGTAATCTCCATGTAAAACACCGCTGTGTCAGTGTATTGTTTATATCCAACACATCAGGTTTGGATTCTGATCCCTCCACTTCTGAATAACCCTTGCATGAGAGTTAGGTGTGTACACAGCACATTCTATAGATGAATGGAATTGTCCATGCTTTTCTATTATACTAAATCTGGCCAATCAATAACTACACTTTAGTGTACGTATGTTCAGTGTTTTGAAGATAACCGTTCTATCAAAAAAATGCCCTAAAAGCTGTGGTATACAATTGATTTAAATGTCTTCAATTCATGTGTACATTTCCTTTATTATGATTCAGTGAAGTTTGCAAGATTTGCTGGTGGATAGTTATAAGAAAACATTTCTATAGTCATAAAGTCTGGCTGAAAGCGGCTGATGAAACAGCTAAGCAAATCCGCTTTTATCATTGATGTAATTTGACTGCGTATTAAATCACGCTTATTGATGTCCATTACCAAATTCTCTGGTAAGTATAGCTAGGTTCATATGGGATTAGAGCCAGATGAAGTAGCTGATCTACTTGCCAAGTTAATTGGATTAAATCCACTAATCGCGTTCGACGTTAAGGTTTAGAGTGAGATATTTTGACTACCAGAAATTCGGAAAACACATCATTAGACAGGAAGTACAATCGCATGG
>NW_022757925.1:386029-391239 GCF_011630105.1 Anneissia japonica
GTAAATATCGACCAACAATGGCTGACTCCGGTGCCCCGGGAGAGGGCGCACTATTGTTTACCATTGAATAACAACCCTGGCGCTACAGTAGATCGAGACTATAGGCGTAAGCTAGGCCTAGGTCTCGGCGGTTGATTAGACTGGCCGAGGAGTCCAGCTGGAGAGTTTACACTGGTTTTTTCCCCCAAGTATTTCGTTTAGTGCGTGGTAGTGTGGGCATGCTGATTTCGGGTCATCCCTTATTACATTGGCCGACCCCTTGCCCGTCCCACGAATAAAAACATCTCTCACAGCCTTGTGTTCTGCTCTTAGATTTTTTTCAACTTTGTCACAACAATTGCCGATGTTATGCTATTGTGTCCTAAGTCCCGCATTCTCTCTGCTATCCTTTTCGTGGACACCAGCCTTCTGACGATACAATTTATCTTCAACTTTTTCAGCGATTTCTGGCTCCCTCCAGATATCTATTAAATATTCCTGCGCATAGTGTACGTCCAGAGATGCCGTTTCTTTACTGACTTTTCGGCCATCATTTGCAAAAAAGACTTGTTGAAATTAAAGTACACAGATCAGGGAGACTGCGTCAATTCTGAATGGTGTTTATGACAGTAACTAAAAAACGCGCTAACCAGCGAGCATGGAAGGTCACTTTGCTTCAACTTGATTGGTGTATTCGTGACCTGTGGCCACCCGCTGTTTAATTGTATACTGGCTTTAGGTTGGATTAAGAAGTTAGTCGACATAAATTTACTCGACGGGCTTAGTCGAGTTGTGGCCTTCATCTCGCCATACTTTAGCGGTCATGCTCAAACTTATGGCGAGATCATCTAGCTCATCCACTAAAATTATCTCGCCATAGTTGGATATGAACGGGGCTTATGTGGAAATGGTTTTCAAATGTAATGTGATCATTATTTTGTAAGAGTAAAATTAACTACATAACCTTTGAATCATTTAGCATTATATTAATATATTACCCATACACTTTTTTTCACAATTATTTCCACATGATCTAATGATCTAATCTGTAATAGGGTATACATATTTCACTAAGGTCAAATAACAGAATAACCCTTGTTTTCCATTCAGAATATTGCAAAGAATAACAAGTGCGAGGCACTTTGTTATGTTTTTTTTTTAGGTGTGCAAAAATTGCATTCAAATTTGTAGTACAATTTGAATAAGCCACATGTTATTTAGGCTACACTGGGCCTAACAAAACATTGGTTGAGTGATGTGTGCTCTGTAATAACAGTTTATTGCTGCGAAGCAGCCAATTCATATTCTTGACAGCAATTTGACCTCTGAAAGGTCATTGTTTGTCAAAAAACCTGCGCCTAAGACAACTGAAAAGCGGAGTTCTTCTTTCGTTCTGCCGGGTAAAATCAATTACTTTAGGCGACGTTTGTAGCTAACCTACTCGTACCAACGTCCGCATGTCGCGACGCTGGAGTAATATTCAGCGTTTTTATCATATTTCCAGGTTTCCTATTTCTACGTTTAATCAGCTCATGTCTCAGCCACAATATTTTGAGGCCAATATTATTTACGAACCCAGTTAAAATTATTTACTAGCCTATTTCAACGTGCTAATTATTACATTTAGGCGACGCTTGTTGTAGACTGGCATAGTGTTTTCGGAAATAAATACCATTTTATACACATGCGCAGATCGATTCGCCAGCAGTGAGTCATCGGCCAGCAGTGAGTCATCGGCCAGCAGCAGCTAATCGCCAGCAGCGAGATTTCACTGCAGCAAAACACTATTGTACACGGTACCAACACTGTTCTAATATAGACAATGGGTCGTGTCTCATATTATTTGTTATATTTTTATTATTCATTATTTTCACTTGACTCGCATAAATAATTTTGTTCGAAGAACATTTTATGCAGTTTTACTTCGCAGCACTTCACTTGCAATTCGCAATTTCTAGTGACTATGATTATTTTGTAGGCCTGATATTCTCAGAGAAATTACCAGTTCATTAGGGTCAGATTTTGTTTAGAATGTTCTATTTACAAACACAATTTACAGGAACATTAATCCTTTGTAAATCTATGAAATACCAGTAAGACATTTTAAATTATAATTTTGTTTCTATATTCTATCAGTTCAATAGAATATTTGTGTAAGGATTTTCATACAGTAGTTTTAATATACTGTACACATTGAATTTCGTCAAAGAAATATAATTAAACATATTTCCTTATCGTGGGGAAATTCATCTCAACGCTTTGTCTGTAGGTTGTATGTGATCAATCAGGTGATTGGCCTTGAATATGTTAGTAATATTGTTACTTGTTTTTAAGACATAGGCCTATATAACTGTACTAAATTGCTTGCTGTTTTTGTGTCTACAGCATCTTCTAGAGACCTAGGGGTGATCAGTTTCAAGTCACTTCTCAAAACGCATCTTTTTAATAATCTCACCACAAGCAACGACTGTGGAATGGCACCGTATAAATAGTGATTGATTGATTATGTGTTGCTTCATTTTTTGTTATTTTACTAATAGTCCAAGTTCCTTAGGTCTACTCACATGAAACTTTGCCTCAACATTATAAAGAAAATACTAGGTTGGCTATAACAATGTGAAATTCATGGGCTAAAAAAACAACAAATTTAGATACAACAAATATCAAAAAAATTGATGGAGGACCAAAATTTGATGTAGTGGGGATGGGAAACAACTGACTTTTTATCATTTTGCATGGCATAACATAACTGCAGCAGTGGCACGATTTCCTCATTAATAGTCATGTGATTGATTAGTCATATTTATCAGTATTTGATATTTTCAGTGAAATGGAATTTTTTCAGTTCTATTTTTGGACATAAACGTAATTGAAGAACAAAGAATAAAAATATACTAGTACTCTACTGCATTTGAGCCTTTATGATCAATATCAGGAGATTTTTCGTGTCAATCACCTGGTTAATACCTCATTCTATAGTCCTTTCTGGGCCTATTGCAAGCTAGAGCCTAATCACACTTATTAGATATTGGCCCAGGGCTGCCGTATATGGCTGACTCAAAACAATTGTTGTGTTCACGGTTAGTATTTTAAGTCGGCTCAAGTTTGCACTGCAAACGTTCACACTTTCTCCTTTCCACCGGTTTTTTTCAGTGAAATGTTATGGTATAAGATGTCAAAAAATAGACCGCTATTACCGTGACCTTGGCGACCCAGGTTTACGTTCAGATATGAAGATGAGTCTAAAGTCAGACTAAATTTATGTCGGCTCTTGGCCGGTGTAAAATTTATTGCTTGTTCACACTTGAAAAATGGCGGCCCTGAGCCGAGGTAACTATAAAGTGTGATTGGGCTCCTACGCCTAGGCATCATTTTTGTTCATATTTGCCATTGACGAAAATATGTTGCCTAGTGTGTTCAGCTAGGCTGACATCCAGTGGTGGTGCCAGTGGGGGTGGGGAGGGGGGTTGCATGGAGAATTTGCTGTAGTCGGCCCCTTGGACATGTCAGACCCCTTGTCAGCAAATTTTTAAAGCCACCACGGCTGACATCATCATCTGCCGAGCAGGCACTTATTTGATATACAGTCAAACTTGCCTAAAGTCAAATGTGCCTAAGTTGAAAAATTGTCGAAGTCAACATTATTTTCATGTCGCTTCATCTTCCCTATATTTACATGGTTAATATTTGATTCTAACTCGAATTAATTAAGTTGAATAAAACGAAAGTCGAACATATTTTACATGCCAAATTTATCTGTTTCCATTGATTGTTAGTCCGTAAGTCGAAGTCAAAATCTTGAAGTAAAACTTCAAACATTTAATAAGCTGTCACTGATTTACCAACATCGCTGTTTACCAACATCGCTGTGAACGTCAACAAATAACTCATACATTTGGTAATACAGAAATTCACATGCTAAGTAAGTCCAACCAGTGACTCATGTTTGCATTGCATAGCAGTACTTTGTGCAGTTTATTCTACATGCGACTCAACTCGCATCCTCGCTATTGTTGAGACGTGTGGTAAAGTCACCAAGCGACTGATGTTTAAGCACTTTATTCAGGTTTTTTTTTTTTTAATACAGTAATTGTGAAATAAATGTCATGGAATTTAGGTATCCTAGTTTTAATTTTTGAACTGCGACTTTGCATCTTCATCCCGATATTCGTTGCATACAAACTACCTGCAGAGAACCGCCTGCTTTCCTCGCGGTGCAGCAAAAAGCAAGCACATGCATGAGTAGCGGGCGATTTTTTAAGAGTCCGTTTTGCGGCGGGTTATACTCATCTGGTATAATTACGATTAATACATGTGTTGAAATATGATAAAATAGACTTTTACCTAGTAAGTGTTGGTTTGGTCTTTGGATTTCCCAACCGAATTTACTCCCAAAATCATGGCCATGCAAAAATCAGTTATTAAATGTTAGTTTATCAAATCAAATATGATTAAGCTTTAATTTAAGTATTGATTGATTTCTCTTTAAACTGTACTGTATTCAAAAGAATGGCATAGAAACAGTTAACAAAAATATATTGAAGAATTTTTATTAAAAAAAATTTTTTTTCTATTTTTTTTTTATTTTATTTATTCTGGCGAAACAAATCACAATATAAAACATTACAAATACAAAGAAAAATCATAAATTCACAAACATATAAGAATAATTAGGTGAGCCAGGGAGCAGGAAAAGCGAAACCACTGTCATCTATGAGATGTGCTGCTCCCAAAAAAAAAATTAAAAAATAAAATAATAATAATATAATAATAATAATTATAAAATAATAATAATGATAAAACAATATTAAATGATTAAAAATCATTAAAATATCTTTTTAACTTGCATTTGATCAAATTAAAATTAATAGATATAATGAAATAATTTCAAATTTAAGGATGGAGGTTAGGCGCAATCTACAAATTATCACCAACGACAGAAACGGGTCAAACACGTTTACTATTGTTATATGACAAGCTCCCAAACGCATGGGTGCCGTTTGGAAGCTTGTCGTTCGAGCCGTTTATTCCGTTTGGAAGTTAACTCCTCCCCTTTTCATATGGCTGACTGCTCGTGAATGGCAAAATGTTAAACGCGTTCAGCGAAATTTGGAATTTGATCGTGATTTAAACAACTTCAAAACTTGTTCAGTGTCCCTACCGTACCTAGGCTATGTAGGCCTAGGCCTATATTTATAATAGTAGTAGCCTGGTAGTAAAATGCTAGCCTA
>NW_022757925.1:391386-391919 GCF_011630105.1 Anneissia japonica
AAATAGCAAATATTCTCTACACCTTCTAACTATAAATGTTAGCTGTCTCTTATACACATCTAGATGTGTATAAGAGACAGGTCTCCGCCCGGCAGGCACTCCATCGAACGTCCTATTGTTAGCATCTCAACTGACCCACTTCTGTCAGAGCCGCGCTCAAAGCGAATTTCTGTAGACCAAGGAGGAAAGTTTTTTCCTCCATGTATAGATCAACACCGGCCACACAGTCAGTGACATTTGTCACGTGATGTTGCATACTCTATTGAACTGATCACATCCACACACACGAGGTACCCAATATTAATTGTACAGTAGTTGCATAGGCCTAGTTGCTGTATATAATATATATTGATGCCTACGTTTAATAATAGAGAAAAGAGATGTTCTATTTTCTCTATAGTTTATTGAATGATATTTGGCGAATACTGGCGTCCATTTGTGTTCCCATGTGATATGTGTGCAGGGAGTTGATAAATGTTTTTTTCGTTCGTCGTCAGCTTCTTAGCTGGTAGGCTGCTATTTAACGAAGATAG
>NW_022757925.1:391937-405652 GCF_011630105.1 Anneissia japonica
CGAAGATAGGTCTTTCCGACAGAGCAAACGGCACTTAGGCCTACATGCATGTGCTGCCATTATCGTCATTACCACTTAATTTAACTATTAGGACTATGCAGCCTTTAAACTTTGAACTTAGTTCATTTCAAAGTAAAACTTGTTCAGTATTTTAAATTGTGCAAAAACGGTAGTTCAACCGGGGCCTGGTCTAACGACACAGACGCGTTTGTCGCCCAAAACAATAGAAACAATGGCAAACGCGTTCAACAGCACAAACCCGTTTAGACGCGTCTGGGACATATTCCGACTAGATTATTAATATTCATGAGGCACGATAATTAGACGATCGCTTTCCCAGACGCGTTTGTAATACATGATTTTCCCAGACGTGTTTCTGTCGTTGGGGATAATTTGTAGATCGCGCCTTATTCCACAATCACACAAATCTTGTTGGAATTGAAAATTTTGAGTCTTTAAATGTTTAAATGTTAAAAGATAAGGATGATGATTATTGATAATTAATTTACTAGAAACTAAACTCGCATGGAATAAATAAAGTAAACAACAAATATTTAATATAGTAAAATAGTCATTGAATAAATTCATTGGATCCAAACGATAAGTGTGTTATAAAGGTTCTTTTAGATGATCCGAAGTCAAGTGTAAAATTAAGATGTTACTCACTATTTATTTCTTGACGTTTGGCCTGCTATCAGCAAGGCTTAGTCATAAGTGCCTATATGAAAGTGGTGGGCTTTCCGATGTCAACTCGGATGAACCATGACGGTGAACTTTAGCCTTTGATGACCGTTTGGAATGTGCAGTGGTCCGTCTCTTTCAAGATGTTATCGTAAATATGTGGCAGCTTGTGTGCGCCCTAATCTCTGTTCATGTTATTGATTATTCTGGTGTTCCATGCTGATTCCTTGGTAAAAATGCTGACGGTATTCCAGTTTGGGACGTGATTATGTGAATCCCGTCCTACGTTCTACGCGCAACGTAGATTCAGCCACATTGTGTCCCAGAATCCATGCGACGAGGAGACACATGTGCAGGATGACTTCTTTATCTTCTACGTCCTACCGTCGTCGTGCAACCAAAAGCTCCCTAATGTAGAGATGTAATGTAATAAATAATAATAATAATAATAATAATAATAATAATAATAATAATAATAATAATAATGTATGTGTAATGTGGAATGATATTAAAATGATGACACAAATTCACAGACTTTAAGTGCACGGATTTATCAGTAACTGTATTTCCATATATTTTTAAGGACTCCTGTGCCTTTAATCGGTCCTTTACCACATATCACCCATCACCCCTTTGCTTCCCAGCCATGAGCTTGCTTCACTCACCACAGACTACCCCTTCCCATTCCTCAGGAATACATGTGTTTGACTAAAAAATGTGTTAAAGACATGGTTTAGTTAATGTACATTGTGTATTTTGTGTTTTTGTGTATGAAAATCATCAAAATTTTGAAATAGGGTGTATTGAAGAAATTGAGAAAAAGTTTTGGATATATCATGCCTTCATAACAGAGTATCAGGCCATTGTGTGGGCAGCTGTCCTGGCTTTTGTACTCACTCTCATTCACCACAACTTTCTCAACACTTCAACCTGCATGTCAATGAACTAAATAAATTCAAACCACTTCTTAATGATAAATACTCCTGTACCATGTCTGTAAAATTGTTTTATTTGTCATCTAATACAATTGTTGTCTTTCTAAAAATAGTCTTGATATTTCCATTGTAGTTTCAATCATTTTAAGTGTGCTATTATTGACCTTACTGTACTTAACTTTATTGCAGGTTTTCTTTTTTAATTCTTGTATTGTTTTCATTGAAATTTATCTTTATTTTTTTAAATATTATATTATAGTTTTATATTTTTTGAATTAGGGTAATATTTTGTATTTTATAGTTTATTTCCATCCTATTTAATTGGTGTATACACAGTTGGATGCAATAAAGGAATAATTAATATTTACTCTATTGAGTATTATAAGTCAATCGTGACGTCATCACTGTAACTCCCAATGTTATTTGCCTATTCCCCAGCGTCCACTAACTTTTCTATTAGTGGACGCTTGACTTGATTTTTTTTAGGTTTGTGTGCAAAAAAAATTGCTAATTTTTTCGTCACCGCAAATACATCGCGCACCGCGATAAAAATTGAATATTGAAAATTACTTTTGTAAAACAAGGTTAATTAGAACTCAAAGAAAGTTATTTCAAATTCAATATTAAGTATGAACAAATTTACAGCTACGACCAGGCAGGCCGCCCGGGCTTCCTCCTACTATTACTAGGCATAGGCCGTAGCCCTGGCCTAGTTATGAAATCATCGCACGATTTTACCTGTCTGCATGCACATCCAAAAAAAGGAAGTCAGTGACTGTATTCTCTCTCAAATGCTAAAATGTTTATTTCTTTGACGAAAGTCTATCAAAATAACATTACAAACAAGTTCTTTCTAACACAATAGTTATTCATCGTATCCGTACTGTATGCTGTACTGCTGATGTGTAGTTAATTAAACGCGTACTACAGGAGCAAAAATCAGCATACGCACAGCTAAATGTAGATATGCACACGTATATTTTCATTTCATTTCATTTCTTTATGCACGAGGGCCAAGGATATGCCAATAAGTGAATTTAATCACTGTCCTACGTGGCATATCCATTTAACAACAGGGGACTTAATGGACCAGTACACCGGGGTAACCCCCTACTCTTCTCGAATGCGTACACTGGGCCTACGGTTTAAAGTCCTTATCCGAGAAGACTTGTTCCACCTCCGGAACCATTGGCGAGTGAGCCGTTCGAACCAATGCCAATATTAGAGCTAAAGGTCACGGTGCCCCTGACTTAACCGCTCAGCCAATCAACTCGCCTTCAACTCATCTATACTGATCATATCACTATAGCAACCGACTGCTACAACAGTACACTGAATGGAAAATTATTATACTTAGGTTAGATTTAATGCATTCCAAAATTTCCTTCAGGCCTTGCAGGCCCTCAGGAAATTTTTTCAAGCATTAAATCTAACCTTCGTATAATAATTTTCCTATAGTGTACTATGCGGAGCTCTACTAATCCCTTATTTTTTGGTTAAGATTTTTAAATACATTGTTGTTTTTGTCTGTATTGCAAAACATGTTTAGGCTCTCTTTTAGAAACCTGGTCACACATGGTACCAGTGATTGCAGAAATTTGCTGACAGGTGTCTAATCCGACAAGCAGCTGGGGTCGACTAGAGTCAGGTCCCTGAATAAAAATCCCTGGTAGTGTTTATTGGGAAAGGTTTATAGCTTAGTATGGCCCGATATTGTGCTTTTAGACCAAAACAGGGATGGGCAATCAAAATAATGTTTTTCTTGGATAGGCCAATTAATATTTTTGGTCCTGTAGACTTGTCCAACAGGGGAGATTGCCACCTCCGACAACTGCATGCTCCCAAATATATTCTGAGTGAGCCCACTCTCCCTGAGTTCCTGTCACCTGTGTCACTTCATTCTGTATGTATTCTAAATTTATTTTCAATATAAAATTATTTTATTTTATTACTATTTCAGAATGCTAGTACAGCGTAATCGCCATCATGAGTGATTGTTTGAAAGATGAGATGTCCGAATTTGTTGATTCTTCTGAGAGAATAGAAGATCTGCATCAAATAGCTTGCCGACAAAATGTACATATAACCTTGTTCTGTGGAGGACCATTCAGTGGCAAACATCGCTGTGGACGAGAATTTGCACGAAAGCTTGCAGGAACAGCGAACCCTTCTTACTGCTTGCAGATAGATTTGCCATTCAGGTTAAAATACTCTCCAGAGGAGTCAATTGAAATCAGTATGATTAAATTTGTGGTAAAAGAGATGAAGAAGAATGAACTTTTTGAAAAGGATATTGACGAGATTTGTCAAAATAACTTTAATCCTGAAGTCTTTTTGGACTTTTTCTCAAAAAAGAAACAAAAATGTAGTAAATTCATATTTGTATTTGATGATGCTGACATTGTTGTCATGAAGAATAAGCAGGATGGTTTCTTGACTACCTTGAAAACATGGACTGAAAAATGCAAAAATGTGTTTGTGGTTTTGACAACCCAATTCCAATTCAAACTATATAGAGACTGCTTGACATATGATTGTAAACCATTGGAAACAGAGGATGCAGTCATTTTCTTGAAAAATGAAATAAAACGTATTAATTTATCACCATCTTTAAATATTGAAGTTCCAACTTTAGAAGAATGCACAAAACTTGTAGAATTAGTGTATTGTTGGCCATTCCTTGTAATGGTTGTTGCACATGAACTAGAAGATTACTCAGCAAATGAAATAATAGAGCTGCTAACAACTACTCCTCTACTGACCCTTAGTAATGAAGCTGCTTCCCAGATGGATCAACTGGACTATAAGCTAGAACACATGTTGAAGCTACTGTCGGATAAATTGAAGAAGGAGACCTCCTTTTTTGCCCCGGATGTTAAACAATTTTTCACTGTTGATGAAGTGATCAAGGTATCTCAGTATAAAAGTATTACTGAAGCCAAGCAAACATTGAAACCACTTAGGATAAGATCAATTGTCAGAAAAACAGATGGTGTTAACGAGTATGCCTTCATAGATTTTATGAAGGTTCATATTGATGATAATGCTCTTGACAACTTCCAACCATCAACATTCAAGAACACGTTTGTCAGAATGATAGGTGAACTTGTGTTACAATTTTTAAGAAATACTGTGAAATGTAATGATGAGGAAAGGAAAAGTAGACAACAGGCAGCAACAGAACTCAAAGCAATGTTGGACCAAATGGAAGAGTTTGTTAATAAGGCTAAGCACTCTGAACATGAAGACTTGAAAGACTGTGACTTTGAGAAAGTTATTGAGGCTGCTGAAACATTCCTTTATAGAGCTACAAGACAAAATGATCCAGAGTTTAGAAAGAAAGCAGATGAGGCTAAAAAAGTGTTTGGCAAAGACACACAAAGACGAGATTCTAATGAAAGTGGCACTTTTAGTGGAGAAGAGGAGGAACGTGTTGCCACAGTAACACCAGTTTTTGAATGTGAGCATAATGATGCTCAAGCAAGTGTACCTGGTTCTGTGGGACCATGTTCTCTAACATCAAATGCTGACATTGAAAATGTTCCGAATCCTCTTTTGCTTCAACAAATAGGTGGTTATCAACAACAACAATCCCGCTCTTCACACGGACCACAGGTGTCAACTGCTCTATTTAGACAAGATGTAGATGCCTTGATAAACATTTCACAGGAAACATCAATTGGAAATAGTAGAGAAGGACATGTTGTACCATCTGGATACAACTCCATTCCTTTGAAGGAGACCATAACTAGACATTAATTATAAATACACTTTAAAAGAATATCTATATATTTTTATTATACCATCATCCTTATACAAAGCATCTGAAATATTGTATAGTTGTCTCCGAATATATTAAGAAACAGTATAGCATTGTTAAATATCAGTAATATATAAGATCAGGGGCCCCGCTCCCCCTCCCCCTTTGGAAAGTTGAAAAAAGGAAGAAAAAAAGAAATAATTGATCACGCGAAACATCGGGCAAGAAAACACAAATTTCACGGAAAGCCCCCGGACTCTTTGGTGTGCTGGTGTTTCTATCAGCCCCACTTTCAGACATCTCTAGATCTGCCCCTAAAGGATCATTATATATAAGAATTGCTATAATTATGCTTATTTTGAATGATTTGTTCACATTTACAGTACTGGACAATATATTGTAATAGTGAAACCCTCCCTTTTGAGAGATGAACATGTTCTTTATAGAGGAAGTGGGGGAATGTCCATTCTTTTCTTATCTTTTCTCTCTCTCTTTTTCGGTGGTGTGCCGAACACCTATGGGCCCCACTCCCCTTTGTATAATAGGCACAGTTTTTGAAATAAGTTCATTTAGTTTATAGTTTACAAGCAAGTGTAAGATTGAAAGTAAAACATGTTTAACTGTAAACTTTTTTAAAACATGAAAGATCTATTGTAATTAAAGCATGGTTATGTTATTGCAAACAAACCAGTCATTATGCAGCGTGTAAATAGCGTACATATAGATTGTAGATGCTGCACTCATTGCTAAAATTATTATATATTACTATGAAAGTGTATTGCACAGCATGGACACTTTGGGCTTCCATCTACACAAAGTTTGTGAGTTTTGTAAATAGCCTTTACGATACAATAACATTTTTGGAACTACACAGTATTTGGTCAACTCAAGGAAAACTGTCCAGGGTATTTGCATATTAAGATTGATTTTGACGGTCCAATGACCTCTAAAAAAATGAGCAAAAATACTGTTTGTCATTGCACCATTTAATATAACTATTTCCTTTGTTTAGTTACCTCATCAGTGCTATATAAATGAGTTTGATTGGTTGAATACAGTAATATTTGATTCTTATAATTTATATTTGCTATTTTTTTATGGATTTTAGTTGAAACAATCTAAATTTTCTGCTGATTTTCAGTCTTTATTTTTTTGTCTGTGTTTGTTTTCATATACAGTATAGCAGTTCATCTAAATGTTGTGTTACAGCCATTTAGTGTTAATGGAGGCAGAAATAATCTTTATTTTTGGTGGTTTTTTTTTGCTTCCATCATCTGTCTTCATTTATATTATTTCTATTTGACTTGTCATTTTAATGAGCTTTTAATCTGTTCGTTGATGAAAGGGTTAGAAAAAGTCAATCTTACAAAATTATTAAATTTTACAGACTTTTTAAGGACATTTTTTGTAAAGATATTAGCATTTTTAGTGTATGTAATTTGATGTGATGATAGTTGCCTTCGATTTTATGCTCTAGGTGCTGTGACACAGTGGGAGATATCTGACTTTTAACAAGCATTTTTTTAACAGCATTTTGTAAGATTGTACTATTCTAATTTATAAGTGGTGACTATCTCCTGTCTCCCTGGCTTTAATGATCAAATGCTGTGAACCTCGTCAACAATTATCAAATGTTCTGGTTGTGGAACTGTTATACGTGCTAATATATAATAGTAATTCCTGGCTTATTTTCATTCCCATCTTAAAAGTGTGTGGAGGGGTGTCTATTAAGCAAAACACCCTGTGAGTGAAGTGCGCAGGACTGTGTGTGGTATTTATTAATGTTTATTATGATGCTGTTGCATTTCCATCCTAATTACATTGAAATCAATTATAGTTATTAATAACAAAGGGTGAAGTGCATGGCCATTTTTGTAATCCTTGTTAATCTTTGGATTTTTATCACTTTCAGATAACTACTTTGTTTACATTTTAACCTTTATTATATTATGTGGTTTGTAAATATTGGCCATCTATATATGTAATATGGTAGTAGAACAACATAAATTTGTAGTGCTGATTACAGTGTAGTTAGTAAAATGTGTATTCTGCAAACTGAAATCTTCTTTATTTCTCTCCCCTGAATGTAAATACTGTACATCTAATGACACAGATTTTCCTATAAGAGGTTTAGGTCCCTGTGAAGGGATATATATATGAAATTGATTGCTTTCAGAGCCTGTTGAAACGTGGCTCTTGGTATGTATAAATGAAAGAAATAGTCGGAGGCTTGGATGGAACAAAACGTCTTTAATTACGGAATCAAGCTTTCGAGCTTACGCTCTTCATCAAGATCTATACAAAAACATCCATAAAACAGTACAAAATCTTAAAATATAAAAACTACTTATTAAAATAATTTGCATTAAAATTACCTACTATTAAAATTCATCAAAATGAATGTACCATGCATAGTGCTTTCCGTTAATAATAGAATCTATAAATAAAGGTAAACAAAAGCCCAGACGTGACCTCCTTAAATATAATAAAAGGAAACAAATGAACAGGGTTCCCCTTGTTCTCACTTATGATCCAAGACTCTCTAATGTGTCTCACATAATTAGGAAACATATGCCGACCCTACACAAATCAGAGGATATGAAAAGACTATTTTCGGAGCCTCCGATTGTTGCTTTTAGAAGAGCAAAAAATCTAAAGGAGCTGTTAGTCAATGCAAAATTACTCCAAAAAAACCATCAGAAGGGGAAACTGGTTTTATTCAGTGCCCCTCAAAAAAATGCTCTGTCAGACCATTTATAAAAGCAACTAAGAAATTTACCAGTAATGTAAAACGACAATCCTTCCCAATCGCAACACTCATTCATGACAAAATGGATTGGTTAATTTATTTAATCACATGCCAAAAATGCGGAAAACAATACGTGGGGAAAACCACTACACCCCTTTACACTAAATTCACTAATCATAAATTAGACATTAAACATCATAATTTCCCATAAAGTAAAAACTTACCAGTTGGCCGTCATTTTAATCAAGCTAATCATTCTAATCAATAGAATATATATCAATTATAGGTATTGAGCGTATCATTAATAAACAAGAATCAATTATCAAGAGAAGAGAATCGTTTTGGATTAAAAAATTATAAACCTTTTACCCGAAAGGTATTAATGTTGATGAATGGCATCTCCCCTATACAAAGTTAGTTTATTTAATTATTAATCTGAAACTTCTGTCTTCTCGGTTACATAATTAATTATATGCTAATTAACGGATTTACGAAATTCTATCGCCACGTCAGCAATAAGCGAACGATTTCATTCCACAATACCAGAGTAGAGATCAAGAGGGTAACACCCCTAAGTCAAATCAAGATAAATGCACGTTTCAATTCAGTAAGTTTCACGAATTGCCTTTATAAATTCGTATTAAAGAACTCATTTTTGTATATATATTTTTATTTTTGTATATATATATATATATATATATATATATATATATATAGGATAGATGGTAATGAAAAAGACGCGATGGTTACCTGTAGTGGACGGCATCAAAAGTATCAATTACTGTTACAAAATTTTAATATTAATAAAAAATTATTTTATTTAGATATTTTAATACCTGAATATTGTGGTGGCATCTATTGCAATAAATCATCGATACTAAACGTGGTGGGCGATATTTCTTTAAAGCCAATTGCATTCATGATGGCTGCTCCAGCCTCGCCAAATGATGCCACATTCCTCAAATTCACAAGATAAGACCTAAAAATATATATATATATATATATATATATCTATACATATGTGTGTGTGTGTCTTCATCAATGTTTTGTTCAATGGCAAAGCAAACTAACGTCTCAGAATAATTTTAGCTTCTTTTTCATTGAAGCCTTAACCCTTCCTGTCAATGGGTTTCCATGGGGTGCGTTCAAAACCCTTCAATTGCCGTCTGCCTTTCGTAAATTCACTTGGCGGCTCCTTGATTGATGGTTTACAAGCGCATGGTTGTTAAACGTATACTGCTGACCAAAATTCGCGAAAATACCCCAAAATAATATATCAAAATGTAACTTTAACTGGTCATTTTACCAAGTTGCCTAGTTTTCGTCAAAAAATGTTTCCAGTGATTTTTCGTCGTTTTACTTTGATACTAAATCCTTATTTAATGCCATATTAAGGGTAGGCACAATAGAGTAGGCTACAGTATACTGTATATTAAAAGACTGCAGGAATGGTTAAAAAACGTTCGCCTTCAAATCCAATTGTTTTCCAACCTCCAAGTAGGAGATCATGTTAAAATTTCAATATAGAAAACATCACAATAAAATATAAATGAGTTTTAAATTTATTATGTTTAAGTTCACTATATTTTATTAAGTGATTGTAACAGATTGTTATTGTTTTACGTTCTGTGCAATTATACTATTGATAACAGCAATACATACCGTAGCAATACAAGGGATGTTCATATAATGTAAAAAATCAATACATACGTAATTTTTATAACATGTAGAAGACAGGGGATTCCCAGTTTTTATACCGTATAATATTCCACAAACAGCCGTATTCAAATCTGCCAGCCGAAGGGTCGGACTGATTTATTGAATATCAGCTAAACATTAATGAAAAGTAAAAACGTTTACAACCAGAGAGGTTTTTGCATCTCCTTGTGTACAATATATCAAGTACAAAGAGTCATAAAAAAGATGAGCTATAGATGAGCTATGATAACACTATAATTATTGGTGTCTAAAATATAATGAGTTTGATGTACACGCATTACTGCCGATAGGGTACAGGAGGTTAAATATATCGGGGACCAGGCCACAGGGTAAAACATAAAACATAGTGATGTCGTCCGGGAGGAGGGTGGGGCCGGCCTTGTAGGGGAGGGCGTTTACCCTCCTCACTTCAAGTAGGAAAAGCACAATTCGTTTTTGAGAGAGAAAGAAAACTATGTACAGTAATATTTTAAGGTGATAATGGTAACGACTTTATTGATGTCTTTCTTTTAATTGTTTAAACAATTAACAGTCTATGTCCTATAGACCATGGTATTAAACCACCAGTACAATAACGTTGCAAGAGGAAAAGGCATAGGCCTAGACCTAAAATAGAAGCATAATGTTGTATACAGGAGTAAAGTGTGCGTGTCGGGCATCGCTTAAAATTTTTCGAAAGTGGTCCGGGGGGCGAAACTCCGAAAAAATCAGTATGGCAATTTATGGGTTTCGAAGGCTTATTTAATCACAGTGGCGTCACACTCGGGCGCTGACGGTGGAGGTGGGTGGGGGGGGGGCGCCAGGGCCCCCAGGCACGAGGGCCCCGACATTGTTTAAAAAAATATAATATACGGTAAACTATAATACCATAGTTCATTCAATGGGGCTCCAACCGTTTTAAACAATAAGCTGGGTTCTGATGTTTGACATTTGTTTCTGATTTTGTGATCCATCTGATTTGCATTGTATAGGCCCCTATAGGTACGTTATGAAAACATATTTTGTTTCTCACTAAAATATTCTCTTTATTTATTTACACCTACAAAGAGTACATAGGCCTATTGGTAGGCATATACCAATTCCGAAAGTTGGCCTATGTAGTCAATGTTGGTTTTGTCATAAAATTGTCCGAAATACTTAATCACTCATGGACCATTGCTATGTTCATAATGACATAAGCTCTGAGCACGGAAGCCCCCTCGGATCCCCACCGGGGGCCTTCACCCCTGGACTCAGTCTGCTGGTCATGCGTCCCCTTTTCCCCTGCGTCTGTTTGCTCGCTCCCCTCGAAAGCTTAACGCTCGCTTCGCTCACGTATTAGGAGCCCCAATAAGAGTCAGCGCCAGGGCCCCAAAAACTCCGTGACGCCACTGTTTAATCGATGTTTGAGTCTACTAATATGTAGAAATAAATTGTTTTCTCCCCGACGAATTATTGTATTCTGCTCGACGGGGAAGGGGGATGGGGAGCTCTCCCTCATGGGGTGGGCTTCCCTATCGCTGGCGCCACCCCTGTTGCAATACGGTACGTTGTGCTATATTTATGTGCAGTTTACCAGTGGCGTAGCTAGGTTGTGATGGGCCCTGGTTGAAGAGTACAGTCGGGGCCCTTGACGCATGCACATCGACTGACCATGTGAACTACGATGTGTACCACCGATGGGTTGGTTAAGAGCAGGGGTTCCTCCGTTTATTTTTTACACTATTTTGACAATAAATCTTTCGATTTTTTTTAAAGAGCTAGCTATTGGCTGGGGTGACCATATTAATAAGCATTTTTACTTCCTATGACAAAAAACAAAAAACAAAAAACAAAATTCGATATTTACTGAATTAGCGTTTTTCATTTATCAGATTAACCATTGAACAATGTCAACAATTATCTTGTAGGCCTATATTACTTTTATATACTTAAGCTAAATAAAATGAATTGGATCACACCTGATATCATTTACTTATGCATGACTGTGACCATGTATTGTAAACAAAAACATCCGATAAACATGGCAGCCAAACACCTTAATATCGTTCACTTAGAAACAAATGCACGTCTAGGCCTAAAATTCGAAAATCCAAATCAGATTATGTTTTATCAGTTGAATACACGATCCCAAAACATTTGGGGGATGAAATGAATAAACTTATCGAAATCTTGATTGTGAACATTTTAGTGATTACTTGAGTAATATAGGAACATATATTTCAAACTCAATTAAAGAAAACAAAACAGAATGAAACACTTAATTTTACAGGACTTGTGTCTGGCGATATTGAAAAGAATGTGGCATGTTTATCTGAAAATCGTAGCCTTGTTGATACTAGGCCTACTGTTAGCAGGCTACTTAGACCCACATTACGCTATATCGCGAAAAATCTGTTCCATCTTTTAGAGAAAAAAAAAGGGGAAAAAAAATAATCGCCCAAAAGGCCTCGGAGGTTATTTTCGGGCGTCTAGAACACAAATTTTGCGGGGGCATGCCCCGGACCCCCAGGGTTATCTCGATCGGCCCCCACTTTCTTCTCACTAAATCCCCCACCCCCTTTTTGGACATCTCTGGATCCGCCCAACGAACCACTAGCAATTATAGACCAATCTCAGTGGTATGCCACATTGTTAAAATCGTTGAAAAGCAAATCCAAGATCAAATTATTACATATTTCAATCAAAATGACCTTATTGACCAATTATACCTTGACCGTGTAATAGATGATTGGCTATTAGAATCCATTTATCGCAAAATGATATCCACGTGCTTTATCGATATTGCAAATTGTTTTGACACAATATATCATACATTACTACTAGAAAAAAATAATTAACAATATGGATGTAAAGGAAACGATTTGTTGTAGGCCTAGTTCCAAAATTACTTGATTGGATGAGGGAGTTGTTATAACTCCCTGATTTACCTGGGAAAAAATCAACCACCCCTATAAACACTTTGGATTAGTCTGATGCTCAGCATTGACCCATGGTCAGTAAGAACTGCCATTGATGAAGATCACATCAACAATAATTTCTTTGTCATCATTGTTATTTTACAGGTACGTAATATTGTCCATTCGTTTGAAAAAATAGTATGAAATTGTACTGAGATTAACAAAATGATTGTATTCTTATGCAGTGGTATTGACAGTACACATTAACTGTCTTTTTCCCCCAAAATAGTAGCATAATTAAATCATGGAGGTATAAAATATACCTCCATGATTAAATCCACCACACAAGCGATAAAAAAATGTTCACTTTTTATATTTGTTGCTCTAATAAAATGACATTTGGTAGTAAGCTATTTTACATTTTAGTTGTGTAAGTTCATTTTTTAAATTATTTAACCCCTTGCAGCCGTTATTTATGTATTTATTGATATGTTTTTAAAGTGTTTTGCGTTTACTTATTGTTTAATTATTGTTAAATTTACTGCTACGGCTGTGCATCTACAAATATAAATTTTAAAATTCATATATTGCACCTCTTTTATAATAAATTAAACTGAATAAAATGATGTCATAATCATCAATTCAGTCCCCTATCATTGTGACCCGTGGTTCAGAAGATTACTGTAATCAGGCTTTCAGCTTTTTACTCAAGGGCAGTATGGAGCAGAGTGCTGGGCACAGAAGCAAAATGACCCTGCTTATTGGCCAAAGGGATTAAGTCACAAGGCTAGCTGTGTTTACATTTATTTTCTAACAATAAGCAACAGTACACATATGATCGTTATTAAGAAACTCATACCCATCTGTGAATATTGTTTTCTTTTTTGCTTTACACTCAGTGAATATTATACATAGGCCTGTATATGTATATATATATATATACATACACACACACACACACACACACACACATATATATCTGTCTCTTATAC
>NW_022757925.1:405661-406204 GCF_011630105.1 Anneissia japonica
CTGTCTCTTATACACATCTAGATGTGTATAAGAGACAGTATATATATATATATATATACGTAGCAGTCTTTACGACCGTTTTCAGGCCTAATGATTTCCAAAACTAATATTTCAATAGGCCTATACATCCATTGATGACTTTCGATTGGCAAAATGATCCTTTCACGTGTTAATATTCAATTGTGGTAACAATCACTTTATCCTGGAACCGGCCCAATCAATAATTCATGTAAAAACAAATTACACAGGTAACATAGGTTATGGTCTGTATATTTATCGAAGGCCAACAGGACAGGAGCAGCACCATCGAGTAGGCCAGTTATGCCTAGCTGTCAGGGAGGGAACACCAGCCCAGAAGTAGGGTACATTATGAATTAGTCTATATGCCAAATGCATATATTTCTGTTAAACTTGTGGTTGTCTTATGTAGTAAGGGTTGATGTTCTGCATATAATATTTTATATAATATATATATATATACTTATATATACATATATATATATATACATATATATATATATATATATATATATATATATATAT
>NW_022757925.1:406252-410586 GCF_011630105.1 Anneissia japonica
TTAATTTCATCTATTTCTCACTGAATATATACAATGAACAAAACATTAACACAGACCTATTATGTTTAACAAAAATCTGGCAATTTGCCAGGGCATTGACTATAGAACTAGTGAAACTAGAATAAGTACTCCTGTTCTTGGTGTTGCGAGTATGCATTATTTACAATGGGTGTGTGTGAACTCTCATGTGACAGATTTGTGAGTGTTGTGTAGGCCTATTACGTTGGGGTGGAGGTGGGAGAGTGTTTACGTTTGCCCTTCAGAAGTATATACATATAAGGCAGAGGCTACTGTTACCACACTCTTAAACCAATTCCTAATTCTATTTGGATGTTATTGTATGTATTATATAAATTGGATTAGACACTGACATCCAATCAGGATAATTAAGAATTGGTTTAATGCTTAATTCATACTGTTTTAAACACTACTCTATCGATATTTTTTTTTGCATTTAATTTCAACATTGAACCAGCACTTGTTTTAATTCAGATTTGGTCTATGTTACTTCCGCTGGTCTATACGGATGCAAGATTGGGGATAGGCGCTCTATAGCGTAGTAATAAAAAATAAAATATGTATTGCATCCTCATCGTAATGTTTTGTCGTATCGTCATGATCTGTAGACTTGCATCATAATCCACTTACGTGGCAGTTCATTCGCACGGCTTCTGTACAGTACAGCCTGACGCAACCATGGAAATTTCCCTTTTAATATCTGCTGCTATAATGATGAATGGATAAACCATATAAAAATATACGGAAGCACCAACACAATTTAAATTATTTAACGGCCACATTAATAATGATTGACACACATCAATTGACCTTTTGAATTACAGTAGGGCCTACATGGCGTTTCTACTTACAAAACACAAGGATGAATACGTGACGTCATAGACCTATTTGTATAAATGATTATTTTTTTCAATCATAACGCATATACAATAAAGTCAACAAAAAAAGGAAGAAAAAATATATAAGAAGGACAAAAGTTAAAAGAACCTAATAGTACGGATAGATCTATAGCCTATAAGGAAATTTATGGAAAAATAAGGAAACAAGAATCACTGTGAGGGATAGTTTTCTAGGCTATGTTAATAGTACAAAGACAATAAACATCAACTGATTTGATATTATTTATATTATATGACCTACTCATGGTGATGGTGAAGATGCTGCAATATACGTGTGTTCCGTACATATTGCTGGTGGTGCTAAAAGACGGAATCGGAGTGGGGAATGTCCCACAAATGTCCCACCCTCCTCCCCTGTCGTCAAAGCCTATCGCCGTCGAGATTGTTTTATATAGATTTATGCCTACTCTTGGAACTTATTCATTGAAAAAGATAATCAAATAATTAAATCGGTGAAAACTATCAAATATCAAATAATTGAGAGTACCATTCAGGAAAGACCACTTTTCCGGGGCCCGGTTGAGCTTCTCCTCCTCCCACCGGCGTCACCCCTGCTGGCAAGCACCTGTGCATCACAACCTGTGGTCAATGGCAATGTCGAACATATTGTGAAAAACAGCCAGAGATCCTAGGTTTAACTTAAAGGAGCCTAAATATTTGGCAGAAGTTGTCCTGACAAAGCAGAATCTTAACAAGATAGAACGAAGAATTTGTACCCCATTCGCTGGTTCTCATGTAAACGCACTTACTGTACTTATACTTGCGTGTTTGTGTGATTACATTTATTATTCTCGACTATAAAAACAACATGTTTTGATTGTCAGTCACTCTCTATACAGATTGATTGACGATCGGGAAAGGTCAATGGCTTCCAATCGCGCAAGAAGAAAAGAGGTCAATGAAATACTGATTCTGATCATCTGAGTTTTGCGACAACCCTGAAATGACATACTGTAGGCCTACTTGCTTAAGCTGCAATCGGATATGAACTGGAATTCGGACCGCGTTTCCGATGCACAGAACGCTGTATCAACCACTAAAGTAATTTAGCAATCACCAATGTAATAATAACCACTAATGTAATAAAAAAAAATCAACCACTAATGTAATATTAAACGCCAGCGTTCCTGTCTTACATATCAATGATCCGATTTGCTGATCGTCTTCGGCAGGCCTTCGAACCGGAAAATCGGATTCGGTGTGAACTTTACCTGAGAATAACATTTTAACTTCCTTTTTTGATCGCGGATAGGCCTATAGGCGTATATATAATGTCAAGACATTGCAAGTATTCGATTTAGAATTACAAAATGCCCATGAATTCGTTGCCCTTGCCAACGTACGTGTTCCGAGCAGTTCGTACGGTTCACGTTACAAAATTTCCTCGGTTCGAAAAGTTCGGGTTAGTCCTACAAAACTGTTTGCCACAGTTAGCAAGCTCATGAAATAAAGTTTAAACTTTCATTTAAATATTGCTTTTTTTTCTCTCTTTCGTTCTTTTTGTTTAGTTCCGTATTTTATTGCTGCGAAGCAGCCAATTCATATTCTTGACAGCAATTTGGCCTCTGAAAGGTCATTGTTTGTCAAAAAACGACTGCCGAAAACGACTGAAAAGCGGAGTTTCCTTCTGTCGTTCTGCCGGGTAAAATCAATTACCAGGTGACGTTTGTAGACTAACCAACTCGTACCAACGTCCGCATGTCGCGCTAGCCTTATCCTACTTTAGGCCTAGACTAGCTAGGATGGTATAGGCCTAGCCTTGAAGACGAAGGGCCCAATGAAAAACAACGTCGCTCTTTGATAGCTAACATTGTCTATTTAACATCACAATAATTCATTATTATTAGACCTGACCTATAGTTGTTTTTTGAATTGTACTCCACAAATCTCAGCCGATACCTCGCACAACTGGCTAACGTCTCTATCTATTGTCGTGACGTCATGGCTCGCTGGCTCACACTTGTGATGTCTCGCACTTGTGATCAACTAACACGCTGGCTCGCGCTTTGGCAACACTCTTTGGCAGTCAACTCGCCCCTAGAAAACCCGCCCTTGGAAACCTGCCCCATAAAAAATGTACACTTCCTAGACCATGCAGTCTTCAAAATAAAAATTGTAACCTTTGGTAATCAACTACATTTTCCACATACATAGGAATTTATAAAAAAACTTTATTAAAAAAAACCTAAACCATAATTCACCACACTAGACACTTTTTGACAAAAATGAAAAATTACGACTTTGTTACCCAATGAGAAGTGTTCTAATATAGACAATGGGTCGTGTCTCATATTATTTGTTATAGTTTTATTATTCATTATTTACACTTGACTCACATAAATAATTTTGTTCGAAGAACATTTATATGCAGTTGTACTTCGCAGCACTTCACTTGCAATTTGCAATTTCTAGTATAATTAAATTTTACTGTACTTGTTTCATTTATTGTATTTGTAGGTTTGCCCGCAGTAGGTGTGGCGAAATTTGTACAGAATGCGATTTTTTTTCCCGTACGAAACATTTGCATGAAACTTCACTCGGGCCATCTCGGATTGACTCGACTAAGTTCGATACGATGAACAAGAGCAGACACTTCGCAATGTCGTGACGCTCGAGTTTTACCATTATTGCTCTTTCTATGTTTACCTATGATATCTTACGGATTTATGGGATGCATGTGTGTAACTAACTGTGACCTTCTTGGTAGTTTATTAAATGTTAGTATAATGTACAACAACAACAGCTAGTACCCCCTTTTATAAAGTATTGATAGGTACAGTAATACCAGAGGCTAGAGAGAAAGAGAATAAACATGGGCCTAAGTGACACTCTAAGTTAAGTCCTACCTATATAGGCCTAGGGTCATAGGCTGACACCAACAGTCACGCTTTACATACAGACGTTGATTGAAATTTTGAAAAAGAAAATGGAAAAAAATTAAAGCATGAAATATAAAATAGAGTGCATAAGAGAAGTATTATTAAATACTGAAATAAAATATACCATTCGGCGGCGTTATTGAACTTGACCAAACTATCCTCTTTGTAATGTAATTAATGTTAAATAATAATAATAAATAATAATAATAATAATAATAATAATAATAATAATAATAATAATAATAATAATAATAATAATAATAATAATAATAATAATTTCAGCATTAATTACCTTGACCTAAGCCTTGTAATGAAGAACCATACTATTTACAGGCCTATAAATAATAACTAACCCAGGGGAATATCTTTTGTGTTATTTCCCTTAACGTCGATTTTTTAATTGCTCTCTAATTCCTCCATTGTCTAAGTTCCCCTTAAGGTAGGCCTACAGGTTGGTTTTAGTAACATAATAATAATAATTAATAATAATAATAATAATAATAATAATAATAATAATAATAATAATAATAATAATAAA
>NW_022757925.1:411249-415011 GCF_011630105.1 Anneissia japonica
AATAATAATAATAATAATAATAATAATTTCAGCATTAATTACCTTGACCTAAGCCTTGTATACTATTTACTAGGCCTGTAATTAATAACTAGCCCAAGGGGAATATCTTTTCTGTTATTTCCCCTTAACGTCGATTTTTAATTGTTCTCTAATTCCTCGATTGTTTAAGTTTCCCTTAAGGTAGGCCTACAGGTTGGTTTGTAACAACAATAATTAATAATAATAATAATAATAATAATAATAATAATAATAATAATAATAATAATAATAATAATAATAATAATATTTAAAATAAATAATCATTTCGGCATTACATGAATCTGCAGATTACTATGCCTGTATTAATAACTAGGCTTAGGCCTCATTTATACATTCATTGGTGCTCATTTTGGCAGGTCTTATGGCATCCAGTATTTTAGAGTTGCCTCTTCTCAGCTCTTCTCTTAATTTGAAAATAACTGTCACTCTGTTTCATTTGATCAAACGCCCCGAGAAACGCGCTTTTCCTTACTCTCATGTGCTTTTCACCAGAAAGCGTATATTTTTTGTAGTTAGGCCTAGGTAATTATGCAAAACCCAGACCTAACTAAAAAATAAAAATTGCCACAGTATGTAACTCAAATTAAAAAAATAACACTGTTTTACGCGTGCAGCTCAATCAAAATATTATGTCATTTTAAACGACCCATTAGTATTAGCACGGTAACATCAATGTATTCTTAAAAATTAGACATATCAGAAGTTGTTGATGACCTTTGACCTGAATTCTGCAATATGAGATTTTCGGGTCGATTCATTCGAGACGGCCCGCGATTTTTTTTTCCGTACGAAACATTTACATGAAACTCCACTCGGGCCGTCTCGACTTTATCGACCCGAAAATTTGTATTGCAGAATTCATCAAAAGGTCATCAACAACTTTTGATCTGATCTGAGAACGTCGCTGTCTAATTTTTAAAAATACATTGATGTTACCATGCTAATACTGATGGGTCGTTTAAAATGACATAATATTTGATTGAGCTGCAAGAGTAAAAAAGTGTTATTTTAACTTGAGTTACATACTGTGGCAATTTTTATTTTTTAGTTAGGTCTGGGTTTTGCATAATTACCTAGGCCTAGCTACAAAAAATATACGCTTTGTGGGGAAAGCACAGAGAGTAAGGAAAATCGCTCTCGGGGCGTTTCATCAAATGAAACAGGGTGACAGTTATTTTCAAATTAAGAGAAGAGCTGAGAAGAGGCACCTTTAAAATACTGGATGCCATAAGACAGGCCAAAATGGCAGAGCACCAATGAATGTAATGAGGCCTAAGCCTAGTTATTAATATCAGGCATAGTAATCTGCAGATTCTTGATTACAAGACTAGACCAGGTTAATTACATGTAATGCCGAAATGATTATTTATTATTATTAATTATTGTTATTATGTTACTAAAGCCAACCTGTAGGCCTACCTTTTAAGGGGAAATAACAGAAGATATTCCCCCTGGGCTAGTTATTAATTATAGGCCTAGTAAATAGTATGGTTTTTCATTACAAGGCTTAGGTCAATGTATTTAATGCTGAAATTATTATTATTATTATTATTATTATTATTATTATTATTATTATTATTATTATTATTATTATTATTATTATTAATTATTATTATGTTACTAAAACCAACCTGTAGGCCTACCTTAAGGGGAACTTAGACAATTGAGGAATTAGAGAACAATTAAAAAATCGACGCCAAAGGGAAATAATACAAAAGATATTCCCCCTGGGCTAGTTATTATTTATAGGCCTAGTAAATAGTATGGTTCTTCATTACAAGGCTTAGGCCAAGGTAATTAATGCTGAAATTATTATTATTATTATTTTTATTATTATTATTTAGTAACATTAATTACATTACAAGGATAGTTTGGCTTGAGTTCAATAACGCCGCCGAATGGTATATTTTATTTATGTAATAATATTTCTCTTATGCACTCTATTTTTTATTTCATGCTTTAATTTTTTCCATTTTTTTTTTCAAAATTTCAATCAACGTCTGTATGTAAAGCGTGACTTGGTGTCAGCCTAGGACCCTAGGCCTAATACTAGGTAGGACTTAACTTAGCCTGCTGAGTTAGGCCCATAGTTTATCCTTTTTCTCTCTAGCCTTTGGTATTACTGTACCTATCAACACTTTATAAAAGGGGGTACTAGCTGTTGTTGTTGTAGATATATACTAACATTATAAACATCAAAGAAGGTCACAGTTAGTTACACATGTACATCCCATAAATCCGTAAGATATCATAGGCCGACCGTAGGTAAACATAGAAAGAACAATACTGTAATAGTAAAACTCGAGCGTCACGACATTGCGAAGTGTCTGCTCTTGTTCCTCGTATCGAACTTAGTCGAGTCAATCCGAGATGGCCCGAGTGAAGTTTCATGCAAATGTTTCGTACGGAAAAAAAAATCGCAGACGGCCCGAGTGGAGTTTCATGTAAATGTTTCGTACGGGAAAAAAAAATCGCGTCCAGAATACGGGCTTTTTCTGTCCAGAATACGGGCTTTCTCTGTCCAGAATACGGGCTCTAAAATCTGTCCAGCATACGGGCTCTGAAATCTGTCCAAAATACAGGCTGTATGGGGGCGCTGTTATCCAGAATACGGGCTTTCTTACGTCATATTCTATTTTTATATTTTGGAACATCAGTGGAATGTAAACAGTAAAATTATAAAAAAAAATAACAAGCAAGAGTATGGTAAATAAAAACAAACAAAAAATGTAAAATGATTTTCCTATCCAAATAATATAGGCCTTTTTCACGATTCGGTATGGTAGACATCTTGAAGTTATGACAAACATTGCGAATCAGCGGTGCGTAACCAACAGAAATAAGATAAGCTTTTGGGCTGATTTTCTGACATGTTATTTAAAAAATCATAACTCCATAATGGGGCGTCGTATCCAAAAATGTTTTCAAGCAAAATGTTCTTAAAAGACTTACAGCACTATATGATTGAAAAAAAAAATTGAAAAATGTTTTTGACCTCTGAAATCAAGATGGAAAAAGAAAAGCCTATCTAAGTAGTGTATTAAAATAGGCCTATGTTTCACCGCCGTTTCAAAGTGTCGCAAATAAATAAAAAAAAATAAAATAAAATGTAGACCTCATGGAAAGTAACGATCTGAAGCACCAACCATTTACTGAAGCTTTTGCATGTTAAAAATCTCTTTTTGTGCCTAATAAGGCCACAAAAAAAAACAAAAAAAAAAAAAAACGCTATACTTTTTTTGCGTCTCATCCCCACCTCCCAATTTTCGACCCGCCAATTAAAAATGCTTATTACATCGTAATAAACTTAATACTTAGCCATATAAGAACAGTAAAATAACAAATATTTTATTGTATTCAAGAAAGTTAATTGCAAAAATTTTAAAGTCGATTTGAAACAGTAATTGGCCTAAATGGACAAGTGAAAATCACCCAGGATTGACACATAAAACAAGAACGGGTCCTGTACCGTCCTGTACGGTACTAGTATCAAATCAAATCAAATCAAATCAAATCAACATTTATTTCTTTCACAATATAACAATAAAAAAAAATATATATATATAATTTATAACAAATATCTAAGGTATTATATGTATATACACTATTTTAGTAAATATAATTTAAATTGAAAGAGGCATGTGCCCTGTAAGTAAAATTAATTGGAAACAAAATTCCAATTAAAACTTGTGATGGGCTAGCCAGATAATATATTATAGTAAG
>NW_022757925.1:415524-419386 GCF_011630105.1 Anneissia japonica
TGATGACATAATTAATGTCGAAATATTGAATCCCAACACGATGGCGTGTATTTCAATACTTGGAGTATGTATTATACTTTCTTATCTGAGATTAATCAGTGGACCTTTCGGTTTTTGGAAAACGCTCCGTACTACTCTTCTCAGCTCTTCTCTTAATTTGAAAATAACTGTCAATCTGTTTCATTTGATCAAACGCCCCGAGAAACGCGCTTTTCCTTACTCTCATGTGCTTTTCACCAGAAAGCGTATATTTTTTGTAGTTAGGCCTAGGTAATTATGCAAAACCCAGACCTAACTAAAAAATAAATATTGCCACAGTATGTAACTCAAATTAAAAAAATAACACTTTTTTACGCGTGCAGCTCAATCAAAATATTATGTCATTTTAAACGACCCATTAGTATTAGCACGGTAACATCAATGTATTCTTAAAAATTAGACATATCAGAAGTTGTTGATGACCTTTTGACCTGAATTCTGCAATATCAGATTTTCGGGTCGATTCAGTCGAGACGGCCCGAGTGGAGTTTCATGTATATGTTTCGTACGGAAAAAAAATCGCGTCCAGAATACGGGCTTTTTCTGTCCAGAATACGGGCTGTACGAGGGCTTTCTCTGTCCAGAATACGGGCTCTGAAATCTGTCCAGAATACGGGCTCTGAAATCTGTCCAAAATACAGGCTGTATGGGGGCGCTGTTGTCCAGAATACGGGCTTTCTTACGTCATATTCTATTTTTATATTTTGGAACATCAGTGGAATGTAAACAGTAAAATTATAAAAAAATAACAAGCAAGAGTATGGTAAATAAAAAAATTTAAAAAAATGTAAAATGATTTTCCTATCGAAATAATATAGGCCTTTTTCACGAATCGGTACGGTAGACATCTTGAAGTTATGACAAACATTGCGAATCAGCGGTGCGTAACCAACAGAAATAAGATAAGCTTTTGGGCTGATTTTCTGACATGTTATTTAAAAAATCATAACTCCATAATGGGGCGTCGTATCCAAAAATGTTTTCAAGCAAAATGTTCTTAAAAGACTTGCAGCACTATATGATTGGAAAAAAAATTGAAAAATGTTTTTGACCTCTGAAATCAAGATGGAAAAAGAAAAGCCTATCTAAGTAGTGTATTAAAATAGGCCTATGTTTCACCGCCGTTTCAAAGTGTCGCAAATAAATTAAAGAAAAAAATAAATAAAATGTAGACCTCATGGAAAGTAACGATCTGAAGCACCAACCATTAACCGAAGCTTTGCATGTTAAAAATCTCTTTTTGTGCCTAATAAGGCCACAAAAAAAAAAAAAAAAAAAAAAACGCTATATTTTTTTTGCGTCTCATCACCACCTCCCAATTTTCGACCCGCCAATTAAAAATGCTTATTACATCGTAATAAACTTAGTACTTAGCCATATAAGAACAGTAAAATAACAAATATTTTATTGTATTCAAGAAAGTTAATTGCAAAAATTTTAAAGTCGATTTGAAACAGTAATTGGCCTAAATGGACAAGTGAAAATCACCCAGGATTGACACATAAAACAAGAACGGGTCCTGTACGGTACCAGTATCAACTTACCAATGACGTTTGATTTTCATATTTAAAATTCATTGGATTCAACTTCTCTATTAGCAGTAAATTCCTTGGATTTGCAAGAGATTTAAAGAAATACATAAACCTACCTAAAATATAAAGTATTATGAAGATAGAAGAATCAATTAGAACAGACCATATCATACCTCCCTGCCTCTGCAAGCTAACGTCCGGTCTGTTCAGGTGAGTTGTAGTCCACTTGCCGGAGATTTATAGGCCTACATAAAAAAATAACTGTCTCCCAAGATTTGCAAGTAATTATTTATGTCCTAAGTATTATGTAAGCTTTATAATAAATACAAATAATCTTTAAAATAATTTAATTAAATATGCTAATTGTTTTTGTGTTCAAAATATAAATATCGCCTATAATGATGGGCCTGTTGTGTATGCATGTCATCAACAATTTTATCTGTTTATGATATCATAATCAGTGGCGAATCCAGGAATTCGAAATAGAGGGCCTATGGAGGGACTTTCAAAGATGGAGCATCTAGAACAACTCAGCCCCACCAACACAACAGCATATCACATTAACGAAATTAAAGTTATACTGTAGTACAGTCCTGTGATATACATAAATATCTATATACTGCCCTCAAACTCATTATTTAAAAAAAATGTTTTTATGCTCATTTCTAGTGACTGCGAACGACGAACTTCATGTCGTTTTGCTCTCATTTATTTTTTGGACGAATTTTTGTGAATACATTTTTGATTTTTAATAGGCATCAAGCTAATGTAGTCAATCACTGAGATTCCATTTTTTCGTAGGGGATAGTTTAAATTGGCCCCTGAGGGATGCGGGCCAAGCCCCCGGACGGAGCTCACGAATTCTAGTGTATTAGATGACCTTTAATAGATTTCTGAGGAGGAAATCTGCCCAAAATAATGCTGTACAAATTTGAAAAAATACATTTAAAATGGACCAACTCAGGATTAGCTTACTAAAATATAAAAAGTGTGGTTTTATCCAGAGTGGCGGAGCGAGGAATTTGATATAGAGGGGGCCAGGGAGGGAACTTCACATGGTGGATCTAGACCACCTCAGCCCCACGACGATTGGGGGTGAAGTAAAAAAAAAAACATGATTATAGTACCGATGTAAAGGTGTAATTTCCAAATAAATGATTGATTGATTGATTGATTGATTGATTGATTGATTGATTGATTGATTGATTGATTGATACAGTAAAACATTTCCAAATTATAGTGACGATTTGAATGTGTTATCAACCCATGTTTTCTGTCCTTATGTAAGCCTATATATGGTAGGTATGTACCAGTGTTTGGTTAGGAAATCAGTTTCCCGTATTGATTTTAGAGACAATTGCGTCAGTCTAAATTAGTGTACTCCTCAACATTATTAAAGTATTTGCGACTATTTTACTTTTGTCTCCTTGTACCTTGTCTAGGCTCTCGACACGTTACCGTCAGTGATATTAAGACGTTTCATTTTCGTTGACATAAACAACTAGAAATCCCGCTTATACCTATCTCCAGGGAGTTGTTATATAGTAACACTAATTTTCAGATCTAACTTTTGTACTTAGCATTATCATTGTATATGGAAGGCAATCGTCGCCAAATATACAACATGAAGCAAAATCGTATACTTCCAGAGTGAAAACTTGTTAGGGCCTACATGATCCTGGCGTGCATTGACAGCTTTAAAACCTTGACTGATGACATCATATTTGATGCTTTTTCTATTTTAAGAAACTAATTACTTCGTCGTTCATATCGGAGGTTCCATTTTTAACCTTTCAGTCGTGAACCATGATTGCCTCCAATGACTGACTCGAGGGCCGATCCATATTCTCTAGCATGCATTTTCTAGTGTACACCACTTGGAAATAGTGTCCAGAATCCTGTCAGTTAACATAATTATGTATGTTGATGACACACTCTAGTACGTCACGTCCAGTCCAGAATGGTTGCCTACACTACCAAATATCGTCTTTAAACATGATATAATACGATAATGTGTAATAGCTGTGCTCACTGCTCATATTCCCTGCCAAACGCCTTCAAAATGTAAGTACTCTTTATGAAACGTAAACACCGTGCTAAGACACTTATAAGATTGCCTAATATTCTTAAGAATAATTTTGTATTTATTCATTGAAAAAACCTCCAAACAAGGAGAAGATAAAACATACAAAACACAATAAAATATATTTACAAAATTAATAGCAAAGTACAAGGAAATCACATATCAAATACATATACATATGTAAGCCTATATACATACATACACATAT
>NW_022757925.1:419968-422226 GCF_011630105.1 Anneissia japonica
ATATATATATATATATATATATATATATATAATATAAAGCCTTGTTCAGACTGTCAAAGTTTTGTTTGACAAGAACATGTAATGTGCCTATGGTCATGGTCACTGGCTACAAGATTTTGCTTTTCACTTAAAAATCTACTCATAAACTTGCCCCTTTCTACGTTTCGAACCTTATTCATTTAACGCTGGCAGGCTTGCTCTAACTTAAAATTATGAATGTTTATTATACTGTTTTTAAATGTTTTATAGTGATTTTTTATATTATATTATATTTATGCTCCCTGCTATTGGCGTTTACGCTGTTGGGTAAATAAAATAAAATAGAAAATATATAAATAAAGGGAAGATGCAGAGTATGCTTTCTATTAAGAATATGTACAACAATATGATTATGTATTATGTCGACTTTATTGGTAAAATGTTCACAACCTGTTTAAGTTTGGTAGTAGTAGAAGGTCTACCATCACAATTGGTACTGAAATTACACAGAGTACTGTATATGGAGGTTACTGATATCTACAACGAAAGTACCTCGCGCGAATAAGCACCCAGTTTGAATAAAGCTCCCCGTTTGAATAAGCGTTCCCCCCCCAATAATCCAATTAATCCTGGGACTGTGGGTGTTGGGTGTTTTGAGGTGTGGAATGGAATCACATTCCCTATAGAAAATATCAAAATGAGGATATTTGGATATTTATCTTGGACAGATGAGAGCTCCCTGGACAGACAGTATATTTCCAACCTCCATCTTCTTGTATTTGTCTATAGCCTAGTCCTACTCCTTTTCCGACAATTTGCACCTTTTACTTATTCTCATCTGAGTTTTCAAGAAAACCTGCTAATCTCAATCGGAAGATGGCCAAAAAGCTGACCACCACCACTAATTTCATCTGCTATTCTTCTGTTATGTAATGCTGTATTCACAACATTCTTGTCATGACAAGACATGCTCTCTGGACGATTGTCTTTTCCGCCGCACGTGCACCACTATTCGTAATTTCCTGATATCCTTATATAATCGTTTTCATTCAAAATGTGCCTCTTGAATTTAAGAAGTTCTCATAAGTACCCCTTGATTTTCATCTATTTCCATAAGCGCCCCTCAATTTCCACTCTGTTTTCATAAGAGCCCCGTTCGAATAAGCGCCCGGTTTGAATAAGCGGCCCACAAAAAGTACAAAAAATATTTTAAGCGCCCGGGCGCTTATTCGCGCGAATACGGTAATACAAATATAATTAGGCCTATGCCTAATCAGCTTCCTACGCAACATCAACCAATCTGTTCATCCGTTGTACAGTATTTCACCAAAACTTCGTCTGTTATAATAGATGTGTATCAGCATTTCTGTTTTCCCTAAAAGTGAGTCAGATTGCAATGGTTTAATAACCGGATGTCTGCAAAATTTAAATTTATGTATCCATGATATTGATGTCTTATGACGACTGCATTGACGTTTCACTGCCAAGTGACCCTGTCGACAATAGATGTAACTTTGCCAATATAAGGTATCATCCCATCCTAACTCGGGCAACTTTTCAAGAAAGGACTGGGGTATAGACCTGCATATATTTGCATGAGTCGTTCTTTTTTTTTTTAAATAAAAAACCAAGATTTCCCCTTTTATTCGCTCTTCATGTTCCACAACTGGTCAGTTTTTAACCTAGTTTGATAATGGCTTCAGGATATTAGAGTAGGTTATACATCATAATGTAAACGTTTTTTTTGCCTAAAATAACACTGTATTTGACAGTTTGACACACATGTGAAGCAGAAATCAATGTGATACGCCCTGTCGTAAACAATTAAACGACAAGACGGGTCCTCCGAAGAGATGTATATCTGCATAGACCAATGCCGTAGCCATGATATTCAAACAGTGCGGGACAACATCATGGTGGACCCACTTTACGCGTAAATTCAAACAATATGGACCCATTTTACGCAAAAATATGAAAAATCTGGATCCATTTTCTTAAATTTTACCCATTTTAAGCTTAATATGAGAAATCTGGACCCATTTTTCAAAAAAGTGGACCCATTTTATGCATAACATTATATAATTTGGACCCATTTTTAAAAATGTGGACACATTCTTTGGGGATCCATTAGAAAAATTGTGTGAGACTGTCCCCACTGCCCCAATAGCTGGCTACGGAATTAGTATAGACAGCAGAAGGTTCCGGGTTCATATCCCCGGTTGGGGGTACCTGTTTTTTCCAAACTCATTATTATTTTATTATTTCTATTTGTTGATATG
>NW_022757925.1:422684-425163 GCF_011630105.1 Anneissia japonica
ATATATGGGTGGGTGTGTGCGTGTGTGTGTTATGGGAAAAATGGCTGGATCTCGGTAGAGATAGAAAATGCATAAGCTACAGCTAAAGATGTAAAGTGAAATATAAGTGAACTCTGTTTTCATACAACTATAATAAGGAACTTTTATCATAAGGAACGTTTGTACTTTCGTATATATATTCAACGTTAAGCAAATAAACCAACGAGTGCGAAAAAAGAGTTACCTCGACCAGGATATAAAGAAATTAGACTCCATCAGGAAGACTGTTAAGAAAATTATACATTTAGATTATATTTATGAAAAATACACACTAGCTAAACTTAAGAAAATAATGAACGACACAACTCATCCACTACATAATGAATTTACTTTTAACAACTCAGGTTTCCGTCTAAATGTACCACCCACCACACGTTGCCGTTATAGAAACTCCTTTGTTCCCAACTCCATTCACCTTTATAATAACAATATTAATAGATAATTTGTAGTTTTAATTAGTAGTACAGTAGTAAGTTTAATGTGTTTAAGTTTAGTTTAAGTTTAACGTGTAATTGTATTTAATTTTCTTTGTATGTTCATCATGACTAAATATTGTTTGGTGCTTATTAGTTTCTATATTTTTGTAATTGTTTCTTTATTTATTATATGATATTAACACTTGTTACCTTGCAAGTGATTGTGATTTCTGAGTTTTATTTCAGACAATAAAAGAATCTTGAATCTTGAATCTTAATTCGAATCCAAAACATATATTGAATCGATGTGGTCGATAATGTAGTACGTATGATGTATGAAGTATAGTTTAAAACCAGACTTTGGCATCGTTCGGGATTCATAGAAGGAAATTTCGGAAACACCTGGTGCTTTCTTCAGTATATGAGTGTCTAGCTATCACATGATATAGAATAACAGTATAGTTGTAAAAACAGACTTTTACATCGCTTGAGACATTATAATTTTTGACCCGGGATTTGACCATCAAACGAAAGCCTCAATGTCCTTGAAGGCGTCTGCATAATCAGCAGAAGGTTCCGGGTTCGAATAAAAATGTTCACACTTCCAGAATCCTTTCTTGCATACTATCAGGTACTGTACGTACACAATATTCTTTACTCGTACAGTACACATTATTACCATAGGTCTATGTTGTTAAATGGTTACAATATGTGTACAGATGATTTCGCTTGAATTGAGTCATAAAGAAATTTTCCAAGTGTTTTTCTGACTATTGTTTATCCTCTTTGTCAAGGTTATGTCTTCAATCCCCTTTCCTTCTTGGATCAAAAGATATTATGATAGGGCTATAGTTACCTGTTGATCTAATAGCTTTATCCATGTATTTTTTACAGAGAGAGGTCGTTAACTGAAACTTCACAAAGTGTTGTTGCGTTCAATTACAAAAAAAAACAAGAAAAAAAAAAAAAAACAATTACCCACGCCCGTAGTAAGCCTCCTACTGGTGTTGGTAAATTTTGCTTATTTGTGACTGTTAAATTCGTAAAACAACACTGTGAGAATTAAGTCTATTAATCAATGTTTATATTATGCGCATTGAGGCTTTCAGCAAAATGCGCTTAATCAAGATCAACTTTTTTTAAATCAATATCATTACATTAGCAGTAATAATAATTATTGTGCTTTTTGGTGTATTCTTTTCATACATATACGTATACACAATGTTTGTGTCACAAACTAGGCCTATCAAATAAAATGATTATTCAATTAACCCAGGGAACAGTGAAATTTCACTTTTCCCTGATCAACCGCTATAGCAAACGTTAATATCGATCACATTTCATCATTCTTGCAATATGATAAATATTGATTTATGTTGATGTTGATGATGTTCTTCCATATAACGCGCAACAATAATCCTGTCTCTTATACACATCTAGATGTGTATAAGAGACAGGTAGTACAGTAGTAAGTTTAATGTGTTTAAGAATCTACAGAACAAGTGGTTGTCATTGACTATCAGAGTAGTTGACAAGATTCAACTGTGCAAAACAAAAGGAGGACCCTAGAGAGAGAGAGAAAAAAAAATAATAGTGCAAATAAGAAGGAAAGAAAACCAACCGTCTCAGACTTATCAAATGTTAGCTGACCTTATATTTCACTTTCACGTTCCTTGTTTTTGTTTTCTAATTTAGTATTAGCTAACCGTCTAATTACTCATTTTCTCTTTCACTTTCATTCTGTGTTTCCTTAACTTTCCGTGATTTCCTATTTACCTACCTTGTCTTTCTTTCGTCTTCCTTTTCCTTTTAATTTCCTTTTCTTTCCTTTCCACTTTCTTTCTAATACCTCCTTATGCATTATTTCTTTAGCTTTAAATTACCCTTGTAATACCGTATTTACTTACCTTTCTTCTTTTTCTTTGTTTCCTATGTATCCTTGATTTTTCTTGTATTTACTTTATTTCTTTTCTTTCCTTTTCATTTCTTATATATAAACAAATAAATGTATATAGTATATATAT
>NW_022757925.1:425256-433258 GCF_011630105.1 Anneissia japonica
TATATATAGGGCCTATATATCCTGATCTCGTTTGAACTAAATCAATCCTAAAACGTTTTACTTCTCAAAGGGCCCCATCGTGTCAGCGGCTGCCAAAAGGGCGCTAACGTCTAGTCCACGGCGGATTGAACCGGATCAACTTTAATATACATTTTGGACTACTTCACTTATTTTTGTTACGCCCAATATCTGACTTTTACCCTGTATTAATTTTGCTTGTATGAGTAACAAAACGATCGAACATAACAAATCAGCCACAGATGTGTTCGGGGTATTAGAGCTTTAACTGAAGGCAAAATGATAATATTGAACAGGAAAGATGAATATAGTTTACAGAAAGAGCACAAAAGTTTGTTTAGGTGTGATAGCTACGAAGAGATATTCAGGAATATTGTAGGCAACAGGGAACAGTGAAATTTTACTGTTCCCTGGTAGGCAAATTTCGTTACCACTTGGCATTGTTCACTTACACATCAACAAGTAAAGCTATCGTTGACAGCTGCAGTGGCATGTAGCTTAATGCCCGTATAGCTCTGGAGGGACGCCATTTTTCCCAGTCCAAAGTGTTCCCTCCTACTAGTCCCCAGCATTTTACGAAGCTTTACCATTGGAAAGCTCGTGTGCTCTCGTAGGCCAAACTCCAGTTCACAATTCTAAAATGGGCCATGAATAAGCCACGGGTCACCTCTGTACTGTACTACCCAGCAAAATTACTTTTTTTTAGTCGACACAAGACAATCATGACTAAATATATAGGCCTACCTGCAGCTTACGAGTTAAGATGGGTAAGAAACCCAAGGGGTGTTATGTTAGAGTGGATTATCAAGTTCCTGCACGTGTTTCATGTTATTTGTGTCGTGTCTTGCCTATGTCATGCACACTGAATTTCTTGCCTTATGATTTGAATCACAGTTGATACATTATTTTAATCCATAAGTTGCAATTGGCATGTCGTATAGCTCTGGAGGGACGCCATTTTTCCCAGTACAAAGTGTTCCCTCCTACTAGTCCCCAGCATTTTACGAAAATTTACCATTGGAAAGCTCGTGTGCTCTCGTAGGCCAAACTCCAGTTCACAATTCTAAAATGGGCCATGAATAAGCCACGGGTCACCTCTAATATTCCTACTGTACTACCCAGCAAAATTACTTTTTTTTAGTCGACAAAAGACAATCATGACTAAATATATAGGCCTACCTGCAGCTTACGAGTTAAGATGGGTAAGAAACCCAAGGGGTGTTATGTTAGAGTGGATTATCAAGTTCTTGCACCTGTTTCATGTTATTTGTGTCGTGTCTTGCCTATGTCATGCACACTGAATTTCTTGCCTTATGATTTGAATCACAGTTGATACATTATTTTAATCCATAAGTTGCAATTGGCATGTATGCTTGTTTTATCTGCCTTGTATGTGTATTTCTCCCTCCAATTGAACCTTGAAATGAACAGTTGTGTTTTACTTCATTTATTGATGCACCAATTTCTAACCCATTAAAGTACGTTTTCGTCTACTGCTAAATGGCTGTCATAAGGCCTGGCAGCATGTAAACTTTCAATTAGGAATATGTATCTTAATGCCAATATGTAAATAAACAAATAAATACAACTGTGTAAAGGGACATTCCGTTAAAGGCTCGGAAAGGGTTTAGTTTAGTATACTTCAAAGACTGAAACACTCACACATAGTGGAGCTTATAGGTTGCAGTTTGACAAATTACTGTAAATAATATTTAAATCAAGTAAACAATATATAGGCCTAAATAGATAAATAATAGTAATAGTAATAATAATAGACCTTACTGTGCTCAAACCTTGTAACCTTTTGTAAATTTTATTCTCTTTCAATTTGTATGTAATTTTTTTTTCTCGTGTACTTTTTATATTTATATATCTATATTCTAATGTATTTTAATGTACTGTACAAATCCATGCAATTCAACTTCTTTTGGAAGTTGCGAATATGATTTTAAATAAACTTATACTTGAACTTGAAATAGAACATGTTTTTAATCGTATCAAGCATGCTCATCAACAAAAAGTTTCTTTATTTCAATTGTATGAAAAAAAGTATCTGGCCGAATTCCAACCTGCAAACTCTCGCTATCAAGGCGAGTATCATACCATTAAGCCACGGAGTATACTAAAACGCTCACACATAGTGGAGCTATGGTTAAAATTCCTCCATGGCTTAAGCTAGAAAAGATTATGATCGCAGCTTGAAAAATCAGTAAATAATATTCAAATAAATATTGCTGCGTAGCACCTAAACACACTCCAATAGGCCTATATACAGAAATATGTAGGTCTATCAACATTGATTTATTTTAGTATCAAAATAATGATGAGCTGCACGTATGTTCTAAGCTTGAACATGATGAGTCAGGTATGACAATAAATGACAGAGGCTGACTTGTTGCGAAACATACACCTGTATGTCACTGTGCTGCAGCATTATGACAATCGTCTAATCGGAGATCAAAGCCTCGATTCCTGCCGGCAAAATTGTTTCAAACTTCAGGGACGGATCCAGAGATTTTCTGACGGGGGGGGGGGCAACGGGGGTCTTTATATTAATTTTAAGGATAAAATTTATAATGTATCTAATTATGGATGTAATTGCAGGGGCGGATCCAGAGATTTCCTGACGGGGGGTGGGGGCACAATATGTCCACGCCGCCATGCCCACCTCCATCACATCATGGTTGATGTAAATAAGTGGTAAACAATCGAGCTCTCCTTTCCCCCACTGCTGGATCGCCACTGAACTCATGGGTGCACTCACTTTCCCCCTTTCCTCTCTTTAACTAAAATGTTTCTACCCTTTTTTATATTTCGGCTTGACCGAAGGCGGGAACGGGCCCTCATGCCCCCCACCCCCCGCTGGATCCGCCCCTGAACTTATGATAGGGATTTTTTTTCGTAGATCGATAAGATTGACATTTATTAGATCACTGTTTATACCAATATTAATATAGCAAGTAAGCAAAATAATTATTGGTTAAAGCTCTGTCCAGATCATAACATTTTCTTTGACAAAACACTGTTGTAAGCCCATCTTTAGTCATGATGTGCCTATATATGGTCATTATTTGATGCTATCATGACCATATTTAGGCATGTCACATGTTTATGTTTTCAAATATAATGTGATAGTCTGGACTGCAGTGCTTGACAAAAGAAAATATTTAATATAATATTAATATAGGCCTATGACTTTTCTACTAAGAAGTTTTACAAGATTTAATTTGTTGAATAGTGTAATGTACTGATATAAGAAAAGATAGTGAAAACATTTTGTCTTAGAAAAAAAAACCATTTAAATCCGAGAACATAATCGAGACACTTTTAAGAATAAGTTGGATCAAACGAAATCTAGTTTGTTATATATAACTTGTTGAATTTGCGGTTTTATTTATACTTGTTCCCACAGGCATGCGTGATTGATTGTTACTACAAAATTTAATTGTTTTTTTTTCCCAGTTTTCGAAACCACAGGGATGTATTGTATAATGGTTAACTTGAGGTCAAGTACCTCGTATTGACCACAAATAGAGTCCTGATCCTCAATTCTCTGTTCAGGAAAAGAAAATTCTTGTGGGTGTAATAAGTCGACTGATGTATAAAAAAAATATGTTGTAATGTGCGTGATTGATTGTTTCTATGAAATTGAATTATTTTTTTTATAACTTCCGAAAGCTTAGGGATGTACCGGTACAGAAAATGAAGTCACTTACCTCGTATTTACCACAAGTGCTGATCCTCATTTCGCTATTTACTGAAAGAAAACTCTTGTGAGTGTAATACTGATGTATAAGAAAAAATGTGTTGCAGTGTATTGCCTGTTATTATCAATATAATTTCTTGCTCTTACACCTCCTTAATAAATAACTAAATGGTCCTAAAAAGACTTCCCAAAAACATGATGAAAACGGGTAATTGATATATTTTATCATTGTTCAGGGGCTGTCTCTTATACACATCTAGATGTGTATAAGAGACAGGCCTTAAAATAATAAAAAGAGGGAGAACAAAAATTGAGAAGCATTAAAGGTAGGAAAGAGGGAAAAAATAAAGTGTACCCATGAGATCAGTGGCGGACCCAGCAGTGGGTGAAAGGTGAGCTCGATTATTTTACCACTCACTAATTTTGAATTTTCTATTGATTGACGACGAACACAACGCTATATCCCCGACGCCGATTATTTCCAACGATTTCATAAATCAGGATGTAAAAAAGGCCAAAAGACGGAGACCTAAGACGGGATTTTTAGCCATTTTTATGGAATGTTACCTAGCTAGAGCAGCTATCTCTCCTCGGTGGCGTGCCTATGCGCTCTCACAGGGTTAAATAACCCCATGAGTCCTCGATCTATAGCACCCTGATCCAAAATGGTTTTGTTGATACATAACAGCATAATGTGTGTTTGACATCGACTTAGGACATATGTATAAATTCAGTAGGGATGTGGTGCCTAGTCGGCTAGGACCCCCCTACATTTATCAAAATAAACAAATGTATTAAATAGGCGTCTAAAAGAGTCTATTCTTAAAATCTGCTCACCTCAGCCCCAACCTTGGTGGGGCTGATGTGGGTGTGAGCTACCTATTGGACCCCCGCCAGAAACTTTCTGGATCCGCTCCTGTTCTTATTCACTTTCTTATGAAATGAAACACTTTCATCTCATATAGCAAGCTTAATTCCCCATTATAATAACATGAATTACCAGTAGACCTTAAAGCAGCACCCCACCAGAATTGTGTAAAACTGCTGAAATTAACTTTAGCGGAAAAAGGTATATAAAGGAAAATATTTTTTTTTTTTGTTTATCTGAATCAGCTTACCCATATAGTGTCTCCTTAAAAAAAATCCTTAAAGACCCAACTTTAGACTAATTACGGTAAATTGGGGATAGGGAAAATAATCTAATAGGCCTACCGTGATATTAATGCTTGCAGTACCATGTAGATTGTTCTGAAAAGAACTGTTGTTTGTTGACATTGTCTCGAAGTTTCGATTGAAAGGCTTCAATCGTCTTCACGAGAATAATATCTGCAAATAATCCAAACAGGAAATAATTGATGTTTGATATGTCTACTATGGATATGAAATGTTAAACTTTGCTAAATAAATAGTTTTTCGTCACTTTTGTTAACAAATAGCCTATGATCAGAATAATGATTTTGGCGGGAAAAACATGTTTATAATTTATATTAAATTACTGTTATTTTACAGTATTTCAAGCCTAGGCCTATGTTATATTTTGTTTGAAGCATAATACTTGTAAAATAAAATATTCTATCCTCTCTGTTTTCATGAATAGTATCTGCTTATATATAGGCCTAGCTATTTGGCATCTCTGATCGTAAATTTTTCGCACAGTAGGCCTACCAACATTTGCCCTTTCTTCTATTTGTGACTGTCAACGATGCAGTAACTCATCCAACTGACGCTTCATTATCACAAAACCACCTCTTTGTCTTGCAAGACATAGGCCTAAATTTTCCCAATTAATTAATTGTTTATGGAATCGGAAAAAATATGCAAATATCAATTCAGAAACATTTGAATGAGCCCTTGGAGATAGTCTGAAATGATATGTCGTTAAATGCTTTGGAGAGCAGGCCTCCTTATGACAAACAGGCTCTTAAGTCAATCACTACTGCAGCAACTAGAAAGTATTTAAGAGTAGCTTTAACCGAAGAACTATAAGCAATAGCCACACAAACAGTGTGATTATCCGTGTTAATAAAACCTGAAACAATATAAACCATGGAGCATTTTCCCATGCTCAAAACTAAAGAAAACAATTTAACTAAAAACAAAAAAACCCACAGTAGGCCTAGTATCGGTAACAATCAATATACCAGACATACACCAGACTATTTTAAGAAACATGCCACCATTTCGCCCCAGAAACAAGCAACAGAAATATCTAAATTTATTTGCTAAATAATGCATTTTTTATTATTTTTTTTATTGCATACCGTATATGCCAAATAAAATGAAATGAAATAATAAAAAATAAAATCATACGACAGTAATGTGTTTGAAATAATCTAGAAAAAATAATGATAATGATAATGCAATTTGGTACGTGTTAATAATAATGACAATGATGATAAGAATGACAATAATATCATTCATTGGCCTAATATTATTAATAATAACGACAAACACCACAAAAAGGATAACAAAAGCGTCAATAACAACAACGACAGCACTAGCATAGTTATGTTATTCTATATTAGTTCATTCATACATCAACAGAATCGAAACTTTATTTGAGCTCTTGTTCAATTACATTCAATGACATCTGTCTGCGAAATCCTGTCCTAGTTTTCAGTTCTAGTGATGTAGCCTGAGATGATCCTGTCATCTTCGTATTTTATTATGAATAATAATAATAATAATAATAATAATAGCAATAAATAATAATAATAATAATAATAGCAATAAATAATAATAATAATAATAGCAATAAATAATAATAATAGTAGTAGTAGTAGTAGTAGTAGTAGTAGTAGTAGTAGTAGTAGTAGTAGTAGTAGTAATAGGAAAAGTGATAATGATAATGTTATGATGATGATGATGATGATGATGATGATGATAGTGATAATAATTATGATAATAATAATAATTAGGTCCACCTACTTTACCTGATTGTTCAAGTAAGCATCGAATTATTATATTTTTTAGTATAAGGAAATAAAGACCAATTTATACAAGACCACAATTCTCTTTTTGGCAAACTTGTTATCTTATAGAGTTTTACATGTTACAGTTCAATAATAATACAGTGAATATGAATATATGAAATATAAGAAGACATCTATTTGCCAGCATGCCTTATCGTATGTATGAATTATTGAAGTGAAGCAAACTTTATACAGTCTATTATCTTTTCTTTGATAATGTGCAATCACATATTAACCTATCCAATGACGGTAGATATGGATACTACATACTGAAACGGCAAACAATTGAAACATCGCTCACAGAAGAACACATTTCTACAATGTTTTTATTTATGCGTGACCTCGTAATTTTTGCTTTATCTGGTTTCTTTATACTGGTAATCATTAATCAATCTATCAAAACACTAATATGACCAAATCATTGAAGGAAGTTGGTCGGCGAACAAATCAGAAACCTTAATTGGCTTGTACTGTAGGCCCTTTTTACAAGATACATTAAACAAGACAAATATCTTACAAAATAAACACCAATCTCCTACCCTACACTCCTGTGCCTTTATTTTGCATGCTTTACATCATAGTCACCTAAAAAATAGATGAACGTGTTTATCTCATGAATAAATGAAATTCCTATGCCTTTATTAGAACAGCTCTTTATGTTGAGAGTGATACTTGTACTCATAATGGGCTAACTAGCGAGGTAATATAGGCCTACTGTAAAGCGTTACTTAAATAAAAAATGTAGCTCTCATGTTTTCATTGTTTCTCAAAGCTTTAAAATATAGCACACAAGATCAAGTGTTCCATTGGAAGTAGGTGTAATATTCTGTCTAAGGCCATTCAAGCGAATAAAGGACATAATAATATATCGTGTAGCATAGCTCTCAACGAATGTAGTCCTATAAATAAATGAATACAGAAATTGTGGAATAAAATGTATCCGACGGGAGGCAGAAATTGTGTAATAAAATTCCTACGACAAGATTCGAACCTGCGACCTCTCGCTGTCAAGGCAGGCGTCATAACCATTAGACCACAGAGGCTTCATAAATTGTACAGATTCAAATACCACTAGATACAATCTATTACACAATAGGTACGGCTAGAAGCATATAATTTCATATAATATAAATCAAGATTGCCGTCTAATGGTTATGACGCTTGCCTTGACAGCGAGAGATCGCAGGTTCGAATCTTGTTACACAATTTCTTTATTCATTTATTTATTGGACTACATTCGTTGATAGCACGGTGTATTATTATGTACTTTATTCGAACACTGTATTTGCCATTCTTTGATGATTTA
>NW_022757925.1:433267-437269 GCF_011630105.1 Anneissia japonica
TATATATATATATATATATATATATAATTTATCAGTGTTAACAGCAATCTTGATTTGTATTATATTATATTATATTATATATATATAGGCCTATATATATAAATATTCAAAAGATATCTTTATGTTTATAATGTAAAGACATACGTGGAACCTAGTAACACACATTATATATATGCCTATATATATACATATATAAGTATATATATATGTATATATATATATACATATATATATATATTAAATAGTTAATATTACTTTTGAAGATTTTGTTTAAACATTCTTATAAATATATTAATTAATCCGTAGTTAAACATAACTTTGTCAACTCTTTTGAAAATTGGTACGGTATGACATTTAAATCTTTATTGTCAGTGTATAGCAATTATAGAACTATAATGAATTTATTTATCATATAAAAAAATATATCTTGGCCTTATATTTTTGCCATTATACATTTACTTTCCTCAATGATTAACCCACAAAATCTATAATTATATATCTCTATCTTTAGTTTAGGATCACAACTTCTACATATTTGTAGTAGACCTATGTGCTCTGAGTCTCTAATGTTTTCCAAATAATAGTTTATTACTAGAAAAAACGCCAATACTAGCTATAAGTGACCTCAAAGTTTTTTCTTTATTTATTTTTTAGTCAAGGATATTATTTACTGGTAGAATATAATTTTAAGATTTTTTTGTAGTAATTTTATTACAAGTAATAATAGGCCTATATCTTTTTTATGATTTATGTGTTTGAGTGCCATTTAAGCCGCAATCGTATTAGGTTTTGTTTTTTGTCTTTTTTTTGTTTGTTTTTTGTTTGTTTGTTTTTTTTTTTTAATAATAGTGTCCAGTTTTGATTATTCACCAGCAATACATACAAAACAACAAAAATTGATAAACGAAACAATAGAGAACTGAATAACATTCTAAAATGTAATCCACTATATTAATAGCAAGTAAAGTTAATTAACAAGTTTCTATTAGGCCTATACACTCCAACATTTAGCTTCACTTCTTTGTACATTTCGGTAGCATTTAGAGTGAATTCCCTAGAATTATTTATTCTTGATGACTAGAATTTGCTAATGTTCGCCATTGTTTTAAAAATCCAGCCAGAGATCGCTCAGTATTTTAAATAGCAAATTTAAAATGTTTTAGATAGTTTTCTATTTCCAACGTGTTGTTCATTTGAAAGACAATAATTATTTAATATTTATCAGATAGGCATCTGTTTTCCCACAAAAACCTGTCTAATTAAACTTGTGAATTTTGATAAAGATAAAGCATAGTCTGCCCGCCTTAAAGATGTAGGCCTATTGTCACTTAAAGATGACAAAAAAAAAATCATAAAAATTCATTTTGAAATTTACTTGCTCATTTTGCAATAACATACAAATTATTAACTTGAGCATAGAAATGATTGAATTTAACAAAAGTCTACCCTGACTTTTAAACTGGATAATTATAATAAAAATAATAAAACACTTCCAGTAACTGGAAGGGTTTATATCATTTTTCGCTGTAAAATGAGGTATAAACATTTTTTGAAATACACTGATTTCTATGTTCAAGTTGATAATTTGTATTAATTAGGCCTATTACTTCAAAATGGGAAAGTTAATTTGTAAAATGATTTTTTATTACTTTTTTGGTATTTTGCATGGAAAATTCATCTTTAACGGGTATGGGATTGATTGATTGATATTCGATTCACCTAACCGCCAAATTCATTGTGACAAGCTCTCAGCCCTTGAATGTATACCGTACTGTGATCCAATTCCGGATCTAAAGTTCTCTCAGTCCGTGGATGTCTTTCTGTTGTCCAATTTCTACATAGGCCTAATTAAACGCAAACATTCTGTAGGCCTATATTTGAAAGGTAAATCCTCTGCCATTATGCTAATTATTTTTGGGTACCCAAGGAAGCATCCTTTTATACCACGTTTATGTCAATGGCATTGACAATTTAGGGGTTTTAAATGCTTATTTAAGGATAGGGGGAAGCTCTCTCACCCTGACCCAGCTGTAAAGTTATAGGTAAATGATTTGATATCGGTAAAAGGCGTAAAGGTAAAGATAGCAAAATGACCAGTAACTTTGAGCGTCATTGTACTGAATTGCAAATCGGCTTATGAAACAGACCCTTGAGCTTCGGGTTGTTGGTCGCGCCTTGAAAGTTTCTGTCAATATAGACAGTTTAATCCCGATAGTAATAATTATTGAAAAAAAACCCCAATTTACTTCACTTTAGTCCACTGAGACTAGAATTCTGCCGTTTCACATTCTGGATTCACAGATCTTTTAAATTTATTGAAAAAATATATTTTACGGATTAAGAGATTCTGAATTTGATTTCGACCCATACATTTCTTAAATTGCAGAAGTTTTCACTTAGCCCTATAGCCACTGACTGTTCAGGAGATTCAATGGGAAGCGTTTTGCGAAATCCCAATTTATAGGCCTGAACCTTTCCCCTGATTTAATGTTGGCGGGTTTACGTAAATACTTTAACCTAGAGGTCTATATAAACTTGTATTGCAACTGAATATTAACGTAGAGTAATCTTGGTATTTTTTAACTGCGTGACAGGACCTGCTGGTAGATCTATTCGAATCTTTATATTAACCATAAAAATGAAGAGTTGTCTTTGTATCGTCCAATAGGAAATATGATGGCATATTGTATAATGTTATGAGTACACTTCTTTAAGTAACATGAAACTGTCGAGTACCGACGCGGCCTTAAATTCCTTGATTTAATATTTCAATACAAAATATTATTAATACTGTGCCAATATGTAGGTACCGGCAACTATTGTTTTCAGAGCAAAGGTGTAACTTATTAAATAAAGAAAACATAAAAATATTCTTTTCATTTAGGCCTACTATACTATTAATTAACATATTGAATCTACAAGTTCAATCAATTGACTCGATTTAGGACTATTTATTCATTTATTCGGGCAACTGCCTAACTTTATTTAACTCATCCGGACATCGGCCAATAAAGCAAGAATGTAAAAACGAAATCAATATAAATTAATAGACACGACTTCTTTATAATATAATGTTAAAAGCAACGTATACAAACCTAGATAACTGAACTTGTATAACTGAACTTGTAACACGTCTTTAAATGTCGATGACTGTGTTGAGAATTTTTGAGGCACCAATTTGGTAATTCAGTTGTTTCTGTCATTTGATACCGGTATTTGGTTTCTCAGAATGGAATAGCTGATTAGGATGTTTTCTCTAATTCAAAGTTGATATGCCTTGGTCTGCTGGGAAAATGGGACTCAAAGTTCCTAACATTTGTAACGAGTTAGAGGATAGTATTGCTGACTATATTGCCACTAAGCGTCCTTGGTTTACACCCCCCCCCCCCCACACACACACATAGACCCCACTTCAAGTCAAATAGATAATAACAGCGAAATTTAGTACCGTACCGTATTATTACGCAGATTTTACATTAAAAGAGACAGGTGGCCGCCCATAAAAAAGGTATGAGTCTAATACCTAAAAGCTATCTTCACGATGATAAATGACTAGCTCGCAGGTAAATGAGGTACGTCTCTAAAGGTAAAGGTAAAGGTAGAAGAATAACCTATTGCAGCGTCATTGTGCATTATGTAAATGGAGTAAATAGACTTAGGCTCTGTCAGTGATTACTCCTTCGTTCATAATAAAGCATAACTAGGCCTACAGCAAATATATCTATAACTAGGCCTATCAGTTTTCTAAGTTCACACATTACTTGTGATGCTAATTATTATGCCAAACTTCTATGCAAGTGATCAGTTGTATGTTCAGTTCACACTGAAGAAAGTTGCAGGGACTACCAAAATATTAGTGCTCAAATAAACATATTTATGTTCCCTAAATATGACCCTTGCTTTCTGTCTCACTGCATGATAGGACCGGAACATACGTGCCCCACATCGCATATCCTGTCTCTTATACACATCTTTAATCCGTAGTTAAACATAACTTTGTCA
>NW_022757925.1:437905-445464 GCF_011630105.1 Anneissia japonica
GTTGTTATTGTTATTATTATTATTATTATTATTATTATTATTATTATTATTATTATTATGTTGTAATGATGTTGTTTGTACTGTTCTTTAATTTTATTAAAGAGGGCCCCTGAATATCAGTTAACCTCTTTAAAGATGGTTGAAATAAACAATTACAAAAATAAATACCCACTCTGACCCAAGACCCCTGTTACGCGCCTGGTGTTAGCGCCAATGTGTGTCCTTGTGCGGACAGGAGATGTGCCCCCTCTGAAGCTGGATACCTTGTTTTTGCAAAATAAATTGATGCAATTTGCTATTATAGGCCTAATCAATAAATTCCTCATCAACCGATATAACCTTAAACATTCTTGGAATTGACATAACATTACTGATGTCGTACACACCCTTCAGTGTAAAATGTGGCTCTCTTTGTAAGCACATCTAACATCTAAGGAAAGAAGAGCTTAGATTGGTACCAGATAAAATAATTTTGTTATCAACATTAATAGATAATGCTCATTTTCATCTTTGTAAGCGCATAAGACAGTGCAAATTATTTCTGTGACAGTCTTTTGAATTGTGCAAAGCTCCATTTTATCCCATACATAGTCAAAATATTGGGGGGATGATACAATGGACCATCCCCCTTGTCAAATATTGGGGGATATATCCCCATCCCCCCGGGATCTACGCCTATGATTAGAGGTGGTGCTTTAAGTGCTTCTGAATTAGATGAATTGCAGCAGTCAGAAAGTATACGAAAATCGACAGAGAAAGAAAATAGGCCTGTGAACTAGTTTTCTTCCGTATTCTTGAATCGAAGGAGGATGACATTCAAGTTTGTAAAAAATATGATTTTGACAAGCTTAAAGGAAATAAGAGTTTGTTCGGTGACATGGATTTTGATCGTTACACAGTATTAGTACCAGCAACTCTCGTCGTCCACCACAGGGGCTGTGTGTACCAGTACACCGGGGTATCCCCCTACTCGTCTCGAATGATGCACTGGGTTCTTCATAGTGCACATGAGCCATTGTGTACACTGGGCCTACGTTTATAGTACTTCTCCGAGAAGACCTATTCTACCACCAGAACCATTTAGGCGAGCGTGCCGTTCGAACTAGCGGCGATATTATGGCTGTAGGATGCGGCTGTCTCGGCCACTAGGCCAAGTTTAAAAAAAAAATGATTGTATTGGCCACGACCGATCGAATTGAGGTTCGGCATTTTAGTTTTTGTTTTTGTTGGTTTGTTTTTACTACAACAAAACAATTTTTTTTTTAGTGAGCTAAAAAGGCTGGAATAAGACTATCTTGCTGGACGGTAGGTGATGCGACAGTGTTAAAAATGGTCTTTGTTAGTTTTGTGTATTTTCTACTTTTTAGGCATGAACACATTTTTGGAAAAGAAAAAACTTTTCCCTCCGACCTGCCCATTTTTAGATTTTCCCAAAACGTGACCAACACATGATTATTTTGTCTTTATGAACGGACAGTTGGAAGATCTACTCCGAGGGCCACACAAGCCTTGACTAAAATTCTCGAAATCAAGGTAAATCAAGGCGATAAAGTTATCAGGCATTGCTAGAATATACTGATTTTTTAATGTGATATTTTTTGGTTCTAAAATACAGTTCATATAAATCACAGGTGGGAAAGTTGCGGCCCACATGCGGCCCGACAGCAATGTTTTTGCGGCCCGCGAAGATGAATTAAAACCCCTATGTGTGTGGCCCGCCAAGCAACATTGACTAGAAAACGCCTTGTTTTTTACCACCCGACGCCGATCATATGTAAAAAAAATAACATTAAAACTGAAAATAAAGTGGTGTAAAAGCAGAGCTTGGAGGTTTTTGGAAGCTCACTGGAAACATCAAGTTTGGGTACGGCCCTCGGTGTTAAATAAAAAATTTACTTTGGCCCTCCGACCGATTTTTATGAACACCCTGATATAAATGTAGTGATGCATTCTAGATACTTATTATGATAGGAATAAAACCTGATCCATTAATAGAGCTGGTTTTATTTTGTGGTACAATGACAGTACATCATACACAAGAATGCAATTCCGTTGTTAAAAGCAAACAATGCCAACTCTTTGTTCCAAAAACTTTTGATATTATTTTATTACACAGAGGCGATAGTGAAATATTTCCACTAACCTCTGTAAAGAAAGGAATTAGCCTAGGGTGATGTTCCTTGTAAAAGTAAAAAGGAATTTATTTCCCGTTCAAGTTGGATTCCCTTGAAAGCAAATACTTATTATTGTGGGTAAAAATCTAGTTGTTGAGTAACCAACACTTATTATTATTTAAACAAAAAAACATTATCCTAATTCGGTATTATAATAAACTTAAAATGCGCATACAGTGCCAATGTCAACTTTATTTTGACAAACTAATTATTTGATGTTAACATAGGTCTAATTACCGGTAAAATCGATAATAACATATGAAAACAAGTTAATAGTTCTATATTAACTGTCTAGTGTGACAAAATGATGTATATTTGGCATTATTATTATTATTATTATTATTATTATTATTATTATTATTATTATTATTATTATTATTATTATTATTATTATTATTATTATTAAGCCTATTATTATTATTATATAATATTGTTAACATTAGGTCTATTATTATTAAACCTATTATTAGGCCTAGGCTTATTATTATTAAGCCTATTATTAGGAATATTATTATCATTAGACCTATTATTAGGCCTATTATTATTAAGCCTGTTATTAGGACTACAATTATTAGGCCTATTATTTGGTTTATTATTAATTATTAGGCCTTTTATTAGGCTTCTTATTATTTTTAGGCCTATTATTAGGCCTAAGCCTATTATTCCATTTATTATTATTAAGCCTATTATTAAAACTGAGAATAAAGTGGTATAAAAGCAGTGCTTGAAGGTGGTTTTGGAAGCACACTGTAAACAACAAGTTTGGGTGCGGCCCTCGGTGTTAAATCAAAAATTCACTTTTGCCCTCCAACCGATTTTTATGCCCACCCCTGATTTAAAGGTATTGAGTTCTAATAGTATTGAGTTCTAATAGTAATCATGGACCTATTAATAGGTCCATGTTTAATGATTAATAACTTTGACTGTATTTCATCATCATTTTGTATTATTAGAACAGAGAAATTGTCTTTGAAAGAGATCTGATTAAATGAGAATGAGTCCAGTTCATTTGCTTTTTGCGACCCAAACATGTAGCAAATATTACAACACAGACCTATGTATTTTTGTTTTGTTATCAAGAAGTTCAATGTTTTTTTTCTGTCTGTCTGTTGTGATGGTTTCATCAATTCCTATTTAACACAGCGCCCTCGTACAGGAAGTTTTAACAAATTGTTCTATAAAAAGGCCCTTGAGAAACAACTCAACTAAAGTTAGATGAAAACTACACACACGGATATAAACAACGCTGATAAACCACATGCTGAATTATGTTGGACGTGCTGTACTCGTAGTTGTATCTATATTAGTACACTGTTTTTGCGATCATACCGGTAGGTCAAAATTATGTTTAGTCACACAAAATATTAATATAGGACTAGATTTAAATGAAAAATGACACCCTGGCAACTAGACGTGGTATCTACTGTATGTATTTGCCCAAGGTTGAACGGATTTTAATATAATAATGGATAGTACTTAAAAAGTTATTTTTAGCTGCTTTTTATATTTCAACAAAAAACTGCCAGTGTAATCGGATTTGTCAGCGTGAATAAATTAGTATCTTAAGGCATGTTTTGTGGTGTTCCCTGGTCTAGTTGTAAACATTCGCGCAAATGGAAAATGAAAAATGAAATTAAATGTCACAATAACCAGCGTCTGAAATCTGGGGGAAGGGGTGGGTCAAGGTAAAATTTTAGGGAGAAATATGCTGGGTTGGCTTGAAATGGGCGTAGTCAGGCATCGTCCAAAATGTCTCAAAAGTTGTCCAAGGCGAAGCCCCCGAAAAATATGACAGTGTAGTAGTTTCCGAGGTTTATTTAATCGATTTTATAGGTAGATATGTCTACTAATATGTAGAAAATACATATAATTTTTTGGGAAAATTCCCCCGTTCCCCCTCCCCGTAGAGCCGCCACTGACAATGACACAAAGGAGTCAATTATTTATCGATGGGTTGCAATTTTCCATGTTACACAAAAACAGTCAGCATAACAGACAAAATACGTCCTACTGTACAATAACAAGGGAGTCACTGAAGTAAATTAAAGAACGATATGGAAACATTTAAGTCATATTATGCTGCTTATAACTATCTTTTTGTTAGTGTTCAATCTATAGAATTAGACCGTTACTGTTGAATAACATTCAATTATATAAATATACCTGTTATACAATGTTACACCATATAGGCCTATAATAGTTTCCTTGAGGGTTTTAAAAATTTGGATTTTCCAGCAACTTGAACTCACGATGTAGAATTGGGAAAGCAACAACAATAACCAAAAACTCGGCCCGAATAAGACCTATATAAGCGAAATTACGGTAATTGTGTTCAAACATTGTATTTAAAGTCATGTGTATGTTTTTTCAGAATTTTTTCTGCATTAGGCCTTGAATTCGATAAATTACAGGGACAAAATGTCAAAAATAGAAATTATAGTTCAAATCATGTATCTAGTGTCTAGGGTACCGGGAAGTGGCCTACCAGCAAATTCCAGGATTTTTACGACTTATATAACTTTATCCCATAAGCCTCGTAATAATGGGACTTAATTTTGATCATGAGTTCAAGTTCCTGGAAAATCCAACATTTTAAAACCCTCAAAGAAACTATATATGGTATTACATTGTAAACACAAGAGCTGATCGTCCCCCACCCCCACTCCTCTGACCCCTTTTTAAAAGGTGTGATGGATTTTGGTGGAAGTACTTGGTGACAATTTGTTCGGTTCTTCATAATTTGATTATTTTCTACTGATACGATTGACTAGCACTCAAACCCACACATACAATTGCAGCTGGTGGTTACTTTTAATATTCCTTTAAGTCGGTTTCCATTTTGAGTAAAAAATAAAAATAAAATATTAAAAAAGTAATAAATCATATTTATCTGTTCTTTCAAACATTTTAATCTCGTAAATCCTGACTCGATAAGACCGGTAATGATCAAAATTAAGTCCCATTATTACGAGGCTTATGGAATAAAGTTATATAAGTCGTAAAAATCCTGGAATTTGCTGGTAGGCCTACTTCTCGGACCCTAGACTCGGACGAGTTATTCTGACTGTCGAGCATGATTAGGAACAAAGATATACATCCAAGGTCCACAGGAATGACTTTCCAGTAGTCATATATCTACTATTACAGTATGGACTAGCTCACTATGATTTCCCATTTGGGTAACAACAGGCATATGAACGCTTTCATTAATCCTCTATTCAACGAGACAGATATATATATATGCCTATATATATGCCTATATATATATATGTGTGTGTGTGGATGTGTGTGGGTGTGTGTGTGTGTGTCAAGTCAAGTTGCTGCTTAGCACGGGGAACATAAATAATGTATAAATCATATACAAATCAAACACAGTGCTCTAATATACAGGAACATGAAGTTATAAAATTATATCAAACATAGTTCATCAACGAAAGTTTCTCATTATAGTTGTATGAAAAAGAGATCTCTGATGGGAATCGAACCCGCAATCGCTCGCTATCTCGGTGAGCGTCATATCGTTTAGACCACAGAGGCCCGTACGATAACATTGCGGATCTCAGACCACTATTCTCTCTCCCTTCATACAACTTCAAGGCTCACACATAGTGGAGCCAATCTGGTAAATCACAGTAAATAATATTCAAATCAAGTTGCTGCTTTAGCACTGGGAACAATAAGTTTATTAGTTTATTCACATTAAAATGTATTTTACTTACAATACAATTTGACTAAACTTATGTTTACGTACTTTTTTAAAATTTAAAAATGTTTATTTTGAAACATGATCTGTATTTTTGTATTCTTGTTAAAAGTATCTTTTTTGTAAACATTTCTTTGTTTATGTTTCTGTGTTAATTGTTTTTGACGTGTTCCGCTGATCGAAAAGTGTAATTATAATAATTTCGGAATGGTTTTACAAACATATAAATATCTGTGGTAAGAACGGTCTATTTACATAGGTAGACCTTGATATTGCGTCGTAGGATGATGCACACACGCCCTGTTTCAAATACTTTGCTTTAATAAATTGTATTGCTTCATATTTCCTATAATTAGTCGAAAATTAGATATTTATAATTTTCATTTCAATATATTTCTACTTTATTCTTTTTATTATTGTGCTTTAATAAATTATATTGCTTCATATTTCAAAAACTGTAACTTCATCGAAAGATTAGACATTTATAACTTTTCATTTTCTATATATTTTTATTTTATTTTTGTTATTATTGGGCTTTTTTAATATACAGTATTATACCGTATTACTTCATATTATGTCTACAATTCAAAGCTACGTTTTAGCTTAAAAATAGAATACAATGATGTGAAGATGATTATAAAAGAATAAGTGACGGTATTTTAACATTGTCGGTTAATGTATTATACGTTTATTATGTTATTGGTATTTAATTATAAATCAAAGAAAACATGATTCATAAAAAATGGCCTAAAAGGTAATAATATAGGTAACATCGTGATTTCTCAGAAAATTGTGTTATTGTCATCTATGTCTAATATTAGGCTTATTACAATTATTAGTTTATCAACCTATATAGGTTGGAAAAGGGATGAGGGAGGGAGGATTTTTATTTTAATTTACTATTTTGCTAAAGCAAAATATCACCCTTGGGTTGTTTGCTGGATTGATATTTAAAGTAAAATACATGATTGACATAATACAAACAATATCTACTAATTATTTACTAAAAATATAAAAAAGATTAAAAAAAATGTTTTTCCAAAGTTATTTTTAATTTCAAACTATTGTATTCTTCAATAAAAGACATGCGGGTGCGGGTGATAAACTAGTCATTTTTTATTGGGCCTTAGTAGGAAATTACTGTATTCTGAGTAGGCCTACATACCTTTTATTAACGAACGTCAAACATTATATTACTGACAATACATATTCATAGTTCAGTACACTTGTAACGGTTACGCCCGCTATATAAAATCATAAAGCGTGTGGGGGAACATTTGTGTAGCTTAAGCCAACCTGAATATCTTTTCATATTCAAATATTAGTACGATACGAACACAGAGGAGCCAATACACTCGGACTGAAGAGACCTTGGCAGACGTCAGACTGCAGCGTCGACTAACCTGCATCAACCAGTTACATACCTTAGTTATTCTGTAATCCAAGTCGGAAACACACAATCTAATTATAAAGGGAGCAGTTAATTCTTGGAAATGAGACGTTGGATTGGAATAGCACTCGTATTAATCGTGTGCGTGAGTTATACTTATGTGTCGGCGAAAAAAGTGAGTGCAAGGATATTACTATGTGTGCTGTATTAATAATTATTCATTGGGTCCTATTACTATCGTTATTGTTATAGTTTTATAAAAAATGTGTATATATAGTAATCAATATATACA
>NW_022757925.1:446049-451780 GCF_011630105.1 Anneissia japonica
TTGTTATTTTTTCTCTTGCTATTTTTGTTTAGGTTAGAAAGAATGGTGATTTTAAGATGGAGATACGGAGACAAGTCAGTGAATATGAAGCCAAACGGAAGCAGATACTAGAGAGTGGAGGGGACAAGTATGAGGTTAGGGCTGCTCTTATAAAGCTAAACAACGCTTTCGCTCAAAAGAAAGCAGCTATGAGAGAGAAACAAAAAAACAACAAAAGGATGAATGGAAAAGATGGGAATAAAAAAAGAGACGAACGAAAGTACGGCCAAAAAGAAATCGAAAGAAAGAGGCTCGAAGTTATGAAAAGGAAGCACTGAATTAAATTATGCGTCATTAAAAACATTTATTGATGAAGAAAAACAAAGCAGGATTCATAATATGTATCTGGATACAGTACTGTATTACACTGGCGTAGATAAACAGGCCGTAGCGAGAGATGAATTATATAGAAATATTTACGATATTGGAAAAAATATCATACACTATTTCAGGTCGTGTCATTATTAAAGATAAAGGTAAAGCTGTTTGTTTTACAGTAATAACAACAATGATAATAATAATTATTATTAATATCATAGACCTTTTGTCAATAAATAATGATAATACTAATAATAGTAGCTAATATCATTATTAGGTATCAAATAATAATAATAATAATTATTATTATTAGGTATCAATTATTAGGTATCAAATAATAATAATACAAATTATTATTATTATTTTAGTAAATGATAACAATAACAAACAATTATAATATATTATAATATATCACAGGTGTACGTTAATATGTCTTATCAGTAATTAATTAAATAAATCTATTATAGGATTTTTTTCTATTAAATTGTATTGTAAATTGCGTCAATCCATATGATTGCACTATTGCATAGACCATGGAGCTATAAAATTATATAGTACTGTAAAAATTGTATAGTCTCTACCGATTACCATTATGTTGCTATACGCCAGTGTACGCATCCCGTGGTCCGCGGACCACTTGTTGGTCCGCCGAATTGGTGCTCCTTCAAACGCTAAGGGTCCGTGGATGGTCCGCGAGAAATGTAAGTGGTCTGCCAAAGGTTGAGTGGTCCGCCCTCGTATTTGGCCTATAAATCCACAAAAACAGCATACTATTTTTAATTTGACTTGGGTTTCACACTCAGACGTGGGACGTGTACTATTGCAATATAATTTTTTGTCTATCGGTGTAACTTTTTGTTCCCAACTTCTTAAATCTTACGTGGGTCTAGTAATAACACCTTCGGTCGGTCTTGCGCGCATTCTTTGACGTTTCCGCCAGGGAGATGTTCACAGGCAACAGATGCCATAACGAGCGTAAAGCCAAATGTTAAGAAAATATTACTAGTGATATGTAGGCTCAAGGTAGCCAACTACTTTAGCCTTGTTTTTTTTTTCTATCTGTTGCCATCATTTGAAACTTTGCTTGTTTTTATGTGGCATATAGAGTATCTTTTATGTTATTACTGTAGATTTTTATACATGATATCTTTATACGATATTTTGAAGGCCTTGCGCTCTTTATTAGCGTAGGCGACAATATATATCTGATTATGATACACACATATATATATATATAATTATATATATATATAATTATATATATATATTATTTATATCCGCATATTCAATAAAACCAATTACAAATAACAATACGTTATGTGTATATTGAATAGTAGTAATTCATGGTCTTTATATATTATCTGCACAATGTACGGTACCAGAATATATTTTAAGTAGACTTGTAATATAATACCTGAATATTATGTTATACAGAACCAAATTGTATTATAAATTTGCGAATATCATCAGCTTAGTTTTTTTTTTAAATAATAACATGTTTTCATAATATTCTTCAAAACATTAATAAAATAATGGTTTTGATAAACGTAGTTATTGATTTTGTTTATTCGGTTTTTTTTTTAAATTATAAATTGATGATCATGCTGATGACCATCATGATGGTGGTGATGTTGGTAGTGGTTGTGGTGACCATGATGATATTGGTGGGTTTGGTGGTGTGGTGACGATGATCATGTTAATGACCATGGTGGTGATGGTGATTAAGAGGTTGGTGGTGGTCGTGTTTGTGATGTGATCGTGCTGATGACCATAATAATGGTGGTGATGTTGGTTGTGGTGACCATGATGATATTGGTGGTTGTGGTGGGCAATATTTTAATGCTATGGTACGTGACGTTACATGTGGTATATTCACGCCAGTGTACCCGTAGTAGACGATTCTGCTGTGCAGATAAACTGTATAGTCCATACTCGTTAGCTATAATAATAATAATAATAGTATAGTCTATACTCGTTAGCTATAATAATAATAGTACTAAACTAGTAATAATATATTGGCTTTCATATAATATAAATTAAACATTTCCTTTTTAAAGCGGCGCCATACCCTATATTGGTACCGGAAAATCCTTGCATAGTGGTAAGTATCCCTGACTGGCCGCATGGCACAAACTGGTGTACAGTAGGTTTCCATACCTTGGAAATGATGCTTGCTTTCCAATAGGATTGACACCAGGATTTTGCCTCACGAAACAACTTAGATTTATAGAACATCATTTTCATTATTCTACAAATGGCCCTGGATACCAGCTGAGCTTCAATAATAAACAAGCTGGAAGGTTCACCATGATCTACAAAATTGGTTTTGGAAAAACCCAAATATATAAACCATAGGCTTATGTCATATTCACTTTATAAAAACATGTCAGCATAGTGTGACAGGATGGTGTACGGTAAGAATGGCCCCGGAAAAAATGGCCCAGGAAAAATGGCCCCGGTAAAAATGGCCCCAAATGACAGGTAGGTAAAAATGGCCCCAATAATAAAATTCTGTATTAAAACTGATTTTTTAAAAATCATTATATGCATTTTTTTAAACTGAAATAATTTAGTTTTTAAAAGGAATCTAACATCAAATGAATTGCCATTTACATTTTACTTTTTGCAGAAATTACATATTCAATAAAAAAAATATTTAAGGGAAAAAAGCCATGAATAACATTTTTTTTTCCATTTAAATGTTAAAAAATAGCATACATAATCAATAAATCAACATAAATCATGCATTTATTAATAATAAAATAATTTATTTGTGGCCAATTTCAAGGAAGCGGAATCACAATTTTCCAGAAATTCAATCCGGGTATTGGTACCGGTAAACCCCACAAACAATGAGTTTATATGAACATCAAATTATTATTATTTTTTTTTTTTAGAAAAAGAGAGTTCTACAATCGAAATTAAAGGGTTCGGATGGGGTTCGCAGTGTATTTGGAGGATTGTGGTGTATTTGCAAGTATTTTTTCACAAAAATATAAACATTTTAACCAAAAAATAGGTTCTTATAAATATTTTATTTTCTTATTGATATACCAAGTGAGTCAATAACAATTGAATTGTTTGGTATTCTACAGTGTGTTTTAGGAGGTTTTTGGGATTTAGCAATACTATTTGATCCTACCATAATTACTTTACCCTCACAATTAAACGCCATTTTAATTCTTAGCATAATTGCCATATTTACATAACTATGTATGTAATATAGTATCTCAGTTTACATTATTTAGTATATTTTTAGGCACTTAAATTCACTTGGCGGGGGGTATAAACCAAGTATGCAATTAAATAATTTGCTTAAATAAATGTATTCCTAATTATTCAGTTTACTTTAAAAACGATATTTGATTAACAAATACTTCTTTAAAGTAACTCTAAGCAGAACATTTGGTGAAGTAAAGTAAGCCTCCCTTTTCCCATACATGAACTTGTCATTCAAACACACAATTGATCACATGCTTTAACTGTTTATAACATGTAAAGTTATTGCATTTGATACTTAACAAAAGTGAATTTTGTGGTTATCTATGAGTTGCATATTTTGGTAGTTGAAGTATTTTGGCCGTTGTTTTCTGATAATCTCTCAGTACATTATTTGCATCTGTTGTGTAACTGTATTTGTTATTGATTCAATTCTTGCTTATTACAGTAATTAAATATTTGAAGATTAAAAAAAATATAATTTATATTACTGAATTTTTTCATTGGGGCCATTTTTACCTACTTGTCATTTGGGGCCACTTTTACTGGGGCCATTTTTACCGGGACCATTTTTTCCGGGTCCATTTTTTCCTGGGCCATTTTTTTCCGGGGCCATTCTTTAACCTACATTCAAGATGTCAGCGTACAACATTGTCTGGAATTGCTTAAGTATGATTTATGTGAGCCTATGGGTTATGGAAGTTAATCCTACGTGATTATAAGATGATCCCAATTGTGTGACGGGAAGTAAAAGCTACAGCAAATTTTATAGAAGTCAAGTAGTCAGGACGAGAGAACCTTTGCTACAATTTTGGAAAAAGATGTAGTTCGTGCACAACAGATTTTAGACCTGCATGAACCAGGTATGAGTGACGGAATCTGTTCATCAAAATGCCAATTACCTTCATACATGACTGGGAGCAGTTGAACGTGTTCACCAATCAAGGATTGATTATAGAATTATTGTCGGTTTACAGACACAATGAAAGTTATTATTTTCACTTTTGATGAACGTGAATTTCTACACGAAGGCCACATAGCAGTTTACTCTGGGCGTCTAATATCCTTCAAGGATAATTGACTTGACTAGGCAATAAATCTTAAGCTTACTTGGTTTATTGTTTCGTGGATGGGTGGTTACCGAGATGTAAGGACATATGTCACATACCGCGGTTAGTCAGGCCTCATATGCTTTAACATCGTATCATCCACATGTTATAATATTATATCATGTGGCTATTCCTCAAAATCTGTTTGACAAACTGATCATTTGCTTTATTCAAAAATGCCCTCTGTGATGAGAAAAACATTTTGATACTCTCTCCGTGATTCGGAGTTACCGTACTAAACCTGATAAGTTTTTAAAAAATTATTTATTTATCTCATTTATTGATCGGATGATTTTCAGTAGAAAAATACAACACTGTATCACAAACTATATGTAGTGTGAATAACGATGAAAGGATTGTTTCTTTTTCAGATCAAACCGATTGAAACTCATCAATAGGCCTATAAACTATATGAGTGGTCAGCAACAGTATTCGTATATCACTGCACATGTTTTTACGAATAGTTATAATAGGCCCAATATATTTGAACTCTTTCACATACATACACGTTGTATATGCCTACACAATTGTCGAGACTAGACAAACATCCCCCAATATTTGACAAGTGGGGGATGGTCCATTGTATCATTCCCCCCAATATTTTGACTATGTATGGGATAAAATGGAGCTTTACACACTTCAAAAGACTGTCACAGAAATAACTTGCACTGTCTTATGCGCTTACAAAGATGAAAATTAGCATAATGTATTAATGTTGATAACAAAATTATTTTATCTGGTACCAATCTAAGCTCTTCTTTCCTTAGATGTTAGATGTGCTTGCAAAGAGTGCCACATTTCACACTGAAGGGTGTGTACGACATCAGTAATGTTGTAAAAAACAATAAAAATAACAATAATAATAATAATAATAATAATAATAATAATAATAATAATAATAATAATAATAATAATAATTATAATTATTATTATTATTGTGTTTGAAACTAAATATAAGCATTTTCATCATGGTTTTATTTATTACAAACATATTCTTTCACCATCTATACACATTGAGGCCCTTCTTTTAGGTTAAAATGATCTAT
>NW_022757925.1:451793-453146 GCF_011630105.1 Anneissia japonica
AAAGCCCTAAAAATATTTTTTTGTGTTTTTAATTCTAATTTCGTCGGAATTGATGAAAACTCCCTAAAATGTGAAATTTATAGAGGAAATTGGCCTACCGTAACAAGAAATGCGCGAAAAGAATTTGAGAATTTTAGGCACTTTCAGAGGATGCATTTGTCAAGGGGTGGGGAAAGATTTTCCAAAGATGGATATTTACCCCTTGTCCCTCTGTGTTTTTAATTTTAATTTCGTTGGAATTGATCAAAACTCCCTAAAATGTGCAATTTTTAGAGGAAATTGGGCCATGCTAACAAGAAATGCGCGCGAAATTTGAGGTTTTTAGGCACATTCAGGGGATGAAAGGGCATTTATAAAGGGGTGGAGAAGATTTTTCAAAGATAGATATTTTCCCCTTTCCCCCAAGTGGTTACGCCATCGGGCAGCATAGATCAAAGGAGTTATGACAGTTTTTGAAGTGGAGAAGAGGTTGCAGGGTGTTGTGAGTCTGGTCATTATGATATCTTTATTTTTATTCTGGTCTTTATTTTTCTCTTCTCTTTTTCTTTCCTTTTCTTTTAATCTTCTTTCTCTTTCCCTCCCTCTTCCCTCTTTCTTTTCTCGTATTACCCAGCCCGGTACGACGGCTTGGTCAGCCCGGTAAAAACCGTCAGGGGAGGGGAAGTTTTCCCCCGCGCCTGTTACGACACTGGCTAACACGCCAATCATCCCCCCCCCCCAATGAAAAATATTTTTCTACGCCACTGCTTTGTGGCAAAATTACCAACAGAAGCGTTTGTTTGCTAAGAATTTAATTAAACAAAAGATTTTGGAAATGAGAGTCAATAAATCAATAGCTATTGCAAACAAAGGAGGCCAAAGCTGTAGAGAATTTTGGCAATTACTCAGAGGGTCAATTCAAACAACAGTATACAAATTGTTTCAAGGTAACAAGGTCAGAAAAAATTGTAACTGATGTCAAAGAAAAGACGGAAACGTTGACAAATTATTGATTCACACGTGAAGTTATATTTAACAAAAAGTAACAAATTGTAACCGAGCGATCTCCCGAGTTATTCCTACCGAGATAAAAAGCATTCACACGCGTCTGTAAGGTAATGCCAAGGTTGTGTAAAATTTATTCAGTGTTTATTCAATGAACCATTTTTCACCTACTGCGATATAGGTCTAGCCTAGGCCTAGTTGAGAACCCCTGTCACAGATGGACTGTTGAACTATCTATTTCTAGTGGATCAGAATCGTATGCAACAGGAAGAAAATTCAAAGAACCCCGTGAAACAGTAGATTGTTGTTGTGTTGAAATCCCTGCGCATGCGCAGATCCATCCATGTTACATCTCGGAAGCTTTACCAG
>NW_022757925.1:453157-465152 GCF_011630105.1 Anneissia japonica
CAGCGAGGCTGGTAAAGATTACCGAGATGTTCCGAGATTTTACAAGGATATTACACGGAGGTACTTTCACACGTGCCGTAAAATGTTACTTTTGGTTACATTTTGTTACATTTGGTAAGATTTTTGTACGTGTAAACCTAAATGTACTACATTCAATAATAATGTATGTAGCTGCCTCAACGTAGCAGCTTTAATATGCTGATCAATAAGGACACTGAAACTATTTTACTGGCTTCGGCTGTATCATTTATTCTATCTTTCTTGCCGTCATATCAAGCCGTGTCGTAAATTATATTCAGAAAATAGCAATACAATCATAACACTAATTAATTAAATCATCATTAAATCAAACCAAAATGACTAAGAATTTTATTACCAATGTTAGAAATGACTCTGTAGTTGAAGATAACCAAAATTGTTTATATGATATAGATATAGACATTGAATCTGTTAAAGACGCATTAAGTTTAGCTAGGAATGGTAAAACACCATGTTAAGATGGTATCATTAATGAACTCCTAAAATATGGTGGAAACATTATGGAACGCTCTCTTTTAGACCTGTTCAAAGGAATTATCTCTTTTGAAATTCCCCCAAAAGATTGGAATTTAAGTATGATTGTACCTATTTTTGAAGCAGGGGGATAAGAAAGACTTCAACAATTATCGCGGCATTTCTCTTACGTCCTGCATATCCAAAATAGTTAATAGAGTCATAGCAACGAGTGTTTCAAATTACCTTGAAGATGATAATATTCTTTCGGAGCTCCAGGTAGGTGTCAGAAGAAACCGAAGATGCGAAGATCAGGTGTTTGTAGTAAAAAGCATTGCTGCATGTAGACGTAAGGAAGGTAAAAACACCTACCTGGTATTCCTGGACCTCCGGAAGGCATTCGATTCAGTATGGAGGGATGGGCTTTTAAAGGCTATTTGGAATGTTGGAATTAGGGGTCGTTTTTGGAGATTAATTGACATGTACTCCAATACTAAAGGAAAAATAAAATTTGGGGATAACTTGACAGAAGAATTTTCTATTGAACAGGGTGTTAAACAGGGATGTGTCCTATCTCCTATACTATTTAATAACACATGGCATGGAGCCCTATTTTGGGCCGATGATATAATTCGCTGCAGATTGGAACTTGGAATTTAACCATACTAAATCTAATGTACTTGTTGTAGGAAAGAGAGTGGACAGAAATAAAACATAGAAGCTAGGAAACCTATTCATAAATGAATGTGAAACCTATAAATATCTTGTTGTTACTATATCAAGATGTTTAAATGATCACAAACATATTGAACATGTAATTCAAAAATGTAACAAACTTATTGGTTATATAAAGGCAATTATTGGTAATCTAAATAGTTTTAACAGGGTGTATTATGGGGACATTCTTTGGCGAACGCTTGCTCTTCCATCAATAGACTATGCTAGCCCGATTTGCGTAGGGAGTAAGAGTGACTGTGAAAGAATTGAGAGATTGCAATTGCAAATGGCAAAATTTATATTAAGGGCCACCGTAATACTCCTGATGTTACTTTGTATGGTGACTTGGATGGTCAAAAATCTCTCATATTCAAAATTTATCGTTGGCCAAAAATATTTTAAAAAACTATTGTGAATATGTGGGAGAACCTTCATGATATTGCTTTTAAGATTCCACTTTTCACTGAAAAAATATATATATATATATATTTGCTGCCTGCGAAAATGAATGAAAACCCTATGTGTGCGGCCCGATAAGCAACATTGGCAGAAGCTTAACGCCTTGGCACACTGGAAACATCAAAGTTAGCGTGCGGCCCTCGGTGTTAAATCAAAAATTGACTTTGGCCCTCCGACCGATTTTTATGCCCACCACTGGTGTAAAGCATCGTGTGTGTATGTTTGTATTGTGTAATGGATTGTCACCGACAAGTAGGACAGTGATATATTCGCTATTGACAGCCCTTGGTGAATGTGTTGTGCTCCTCAATAAATAATACAAATTAAAAATAATAAAACAAAAACAATTTATGGTACTGATTTCATGCGGAAACGGCATGATCAAACAGTTATAATTGGCTGCAGAGTAACATCATTAACATATTTTCATTAATGTAATTGGGGCATCCGATTCCAGCATACAAATTCTGATTAAGCTACTAGTGTATGTCTACTCTAGTAGCTAGATCAGATTGTCAGTGCACTCTGTACATCCCTGCTCTGAGGTACAGAGAATTTAGATTAGGTTTTGTATATATTTTAAAGTTCAGATAATTTGGTTCATGATAATTTATAATATATATTTTAGTAGGATTGATATTTGAAAAAATCTGGATATTGATCCATAGGAGAACTCTGCATTTGTCCCTCTTGTAATAATAATAATAATAATAATAATAATTTATTGACATATACCAGTTATATTGATGGCACTCAACAGGTGGTGCGTCAAACATCTTAACTAATACAAAAGTAATCTTAACAAAACTAAAGAAAATATACAGTAAAGTACAGGAAAATAAAAATAAAAAGAGACATAAAACACAACAACACAAAGTTAATTTAATCTTTAAGAAGATCACACCTTTTCTCCATGCTGTTTTTGCAAAATTTGTCGATCAAGATTTTAATTTTTTGATGGAATAATTTATTGCCATTGCCGAAAATAAAGAGTAATTTGTTTTCAATATCTAATTGTTTGGAATTGTTGGAAAACGTGTAGGAAATCGTTAAGAGAGAGTTGCTGTTTAAACTCTGTCTCTTATACACATCTAGATGTGTATAAGAGACAGGTGTTAAACAGGGATGTGTCCTATCTCCTATACTATTTTGCATATTCATTAACGAGTTAACAAAAATTTTAAAATTGAACGATATTGGTGTTCATATTAATAACACATGGCATGGAGCCCTATTTTGGGCCAATAATATAATTCTGATTGCAGAAAATGAACGACAAATGATTCAAATTTTAGACTTTTAGCAGCTAAATTCGCTGCAGATTGGAACTTGGAATTCAACCATACTAAATCTAATGTACTTGTTGTGTAGTCCGGGGTCATGTCGAAAAATGGGCTCCCGTGGGATTTTTGTGATCATTTTAGTTTTTTGGACGGAATATATACTTTGAAGTATGCTGAATCCAATAAAACGAGTCGCCAATTTTTTTACGCACATCTTTATATGCAAATTAGTTAAAATATGCAAATTAGTTCTGAAAATGTAGGGTACTTATATCTTGGTAAGCACTTGTCGTACAAAGTTGCTTTTTGTAACAAAATATTTACAAATGCACATTTATACTCTAACAGAACTGTCTCTTATACACATCTAGATGTGTATAAGAGACAGCGCTTATAATTGGAGATTCAATTTTAAGTATGATTGTACCTATTTTTGAAGCAGAGAGATATGAAAGACTTCAACAATTATCGCGGCATTTCTCTTACGTCCTGCATATCCAAAATAGTTAATAGAGTCATAGCAACGAGTGTTTCAAATTACCTTGAAGATGATAATATTCTTTCGGAGCTCCAGGTAGGTTTCAGAAGAAACCGAAGATGCGAAGATCAGGTGTTCGTAGTAAAAAGCATTGCTGCATGTAGACGTAAGGAAGGTAAAAACACCTACTGGCTTTCCTGGACCTCCGGAAGGCATTCGATTCAGTATGGAGGGATGGGATTTTAAAGGCTATTTGGAATGTTGGAATTAGGGGTCGTTTTTTGGAGATTAATTGACATGTACTCCAATACTAAAGGAAAAATAAAATTTGGGGATAACTTGACAGAAGAATTTTCTATTGAACAGGGTGTTAAACAGGGATGTGTCCTATCTCCTATACTATTTAATAACACATGGCATGGAGCCCTATTTTGGGCCGATGATATAATTCGCTGCAGATTGGAACTTGGAATTTAACCATACTAAATCTAATGTACTTGTTGTAGGAAAGAGAGTGGACAGAAATAAAACATAGAAGCTAGGAAACCTATTCATAAATGAATGTGAAACCTATAAATATCTTGTTGTTACTATATCAAGATGTTTAAATGATCACAAACATATTGAACATGTAATTCAAAAATGTAACAAACTTATTGGTTATATAAAGGCAATTATTGGTAATCTAAATAGTTTTAACAGGGTGTATTATGGGGACATTCTTTGGCGAACGCTTGCTCTTCCATCAATAAACTATGCTAGCCCGATTTGCGTAGGGAGTAAGAGTGACTGTGAAAGAATTGAGAGATTGCAATTGCAAATGGCAAAATTTATATTAAGGGCCACCGTAATACTCCTGATGTTACTTTGTATGGTGACTTGGATGGTCAAAAATCTCTCATATTCAAAATTTATCGTTGGCCAAAAATATTTTTAAAAACTATTGTGAATATGTGGGAGAACCTTCATGATATTGCTTTTAAGATTCCACTTTTCATTGAAAATATCCTGAAAGATTGTAATAATAATATATTCTCTGACATTCGTAATGGCAATTATAATATTAACATGCAACGGGCTTCCAACACAGAGAATGCTTTAAGGGATCTCACATTATCTCAATGGCTTGAAGAAGGAAAATGAAATCGTCTATTAAAAACTATATGACTATAAAGAATGCTCCTACATTGGAGGTATATCTTCTTGATAGCAATGACTTTGAGGGTGCTTCATTGAAATTCAAATTAAGGTCAAATACCCTTCCTCTGGATGGCAAAGTAGCAAAATGGTCTAATGATCCTAATGCTAATGGGCTCTGTAAATGTTGTAATATAAACAAAGAAGAAAATATTACTCACTTTTTATTAACTTGCCCTGCACTAAATTATATTAGAAATGAGGAAATCGAGAAGTTTAAACAGCAACTCTCTCTTAGCGATTTCCTACACGTTTTCCAACAATTCCAACAATTAGATATTGAAAACAAATTACTCTTTATTTTCGGCAATGGCAATAACTTATTCCATCAAAAAATTAAAATCTTGATCGACAAATTTTGCAAATCCTTAGCAAAAACAGCATGGAGAAAAGGTGTGATCTTCTTAAAGATTAAATTAACTTTGTGTTGTTGTGTTTTATGTCTCTTTTTATTTTTATTTTCCTTTACTTTACTGTATATTTTCTTTAGTTTTGTTAAGATTACTTTTGTATTAGTTAAGATGTTTGACGCACCACCTGTTGAGTGCCATCAATATAAATGGTATATGTAAATAAATTATTATTATTATTATTATTATTATTATTATTATTATTATTATTATTATTACAAGAGGGACAAATGCAGAGTTCTCCTATGGATCAATATCCAGATTTTTTCAAATATCAATCCTACTAAAATATATATTATAAATTATCATGAACCAAATTATCTGAACTTTAAAATATATACAAAACCTAATCTAAATTCTCTGTACCTCAGAGCAGGGATGTACAGAGTGCACTGACAATCTGATCTAGCTACTAGAGTAGACATACACTAGTAGCTTAATCAGAATTTGTATGCTGGAATCGGATGCCCCAATTACATTAATGAAAATATTTTAATGATGTTACTCTGCAGCCAATTATAACTGTTTGATCATGCCGTTTTCGCATGAAATCAGTACTATAAAGTGTTTTTGTTTTATTATTTTTAATTTGTATTATTTATTGAGGAGCACAACACATTCACCAAGGCTTGTCAATAGCGAATATATCATTGTCCTACTTGTCGGTGACAATCCATTACACAATACAAACATACACACACGATGCTTTACACCAGTGGTGGGCATAAAAATCGGTCGGAGGGCCAAAGTAAATTTTTGATTTAACACCGAGGGCCGCACGCTAACTTTGATGTTTCCAGTGTGCTTCTAAAAATCCTCAAGCACTGCTTTACACCAGTTTATTCTCAGTTTTATTATTACTTTTTACAGATGATCGGTGCCGTCCGTCAAGGCGTTAAGCTTCTGCCAATGTTGCTTATCGGGCCGCACACATAGGGTTTTCATTCATTTTCGCAGGCAGCAAAAAAAAAATCACTGGCAGGCCGCACTTTGGCCACTTGTGCTTTACACAAGCTAAATCTCATTATGAGGGAAATACTTATGTTTGGGTAGTGAGGCTTGCTGTTGATTGGTGGAAAACTAAACAATAACTGAGACTACGTGTGAAAAGGTTTATACAAAAGCCAGTATTCACAGTCTGTGCAATCAGTTCTCATTATGTCAATGAGGAAAAGTGTTCTGTTTTATTAAGTCTAGTTTGTTAATACTTTATTGCGGGTGATAGAGTTAAAAGGAAGAATTTCTACCAGAAATTCATGCTGCCATATTGTAAGCCTAATCATGAGAACAAAATGTATTATTTGGTGATACAGTACTAATTTTCGTTCAGATGTGTTTTTTGTTACAAGAACCAGTAAAGTTTTGCCCAGACTCAGTGTTTTTATTTTTTTTCCCGATTTCAGGCTTAAAATATTATTATTTTGTTCTTATTTTTTATACACTTTTCAAACATAAGTGTACCGGTACCGTCCATGGCAACGCATCATCATAATCACTTCAACATTAATTTGTTTACACACTGTGGAAACTGCTCTAATTGTGCAAACACTAAAGTGATTGACTTCTTTTACTCATGCTTAGTAAAATGTCATTCCAATTACAATACTTAATAAAGGTTTCAAGAAAAGTAACAGAATTCTATAAACTTAAGTTATCACCGCAATCGGGTCACTAACAATAACACTCTCACTGCAACGTGTCGGTGTTTCTTTTGAGTTCTTACACTATTCAACCAGGGAGTTATTATTTAGAAAACTCCCCGATTAAACCATTGAATCAGTATTGTTGAAAACCATGATACGAGTATACACCAAATATGTTCTTTTTTCAGCACTATAGCGATAAACACTAAACCATCTTCCGGTACGCTATAAATTATATATATTTTGAACGTTCAAAAAGAGGAATCTGCGAGTGCGAAAAAAAGTAGTGCAAAGAACCATTTGTAACATAGACAGCAGAAGTCTTGTGTTTGAATACCAGTTGAGGTAACTTTCTATTTTAAACACAGATGTTAGTAAATAGATTTCTTGGACCACCAGAAAAAATAGAATTGATTGATTTTACTGTACCTTAGGCCTATTACTTCAGTACTTAATATTGTTCCGCATATTAGTTTAGACATTTAATACATGCATTCTTTCAATCCTAGTTATATCTCCTGTTGATACTTACTTGTTGGTAAAAAATCGTTCTCTTCCTCTGCTCTAAAACTGTGGAATAATCTTACTTGCAGATCTGAAAAGCTGACCTATCATTAACCAAAATAGTAATTTACAGCTTTTAATATTTTTCAAATCCAAAAATACAGTACAGGCCTAGGCCTTTTAAAAGAAAAAACAAATAAAATCAGTGACGCGACATGTAGAAGCCAAAATGGAGGCGGAATCGTATTTTCAGACGGCCGTAATATCAAAACGACTTAGAGTTGGTGTGATGGTGTGCGTGCGTGTGTGTTTGTTATTAATTATAATAAATGCATATTTTGGTGGATTTTTAGCAAAATTTAAGTCGTCCGCAGACCTCTAATTGATTTGACATAGAATGATCAAAATATTATTTTGAATATTGATATTCGCCTTGTTGCATTTTGCTGAGTGTCATGGTTCATCATTTTTATTACTGTAAGGTATAAGTTTTCTTGTTTCTGTAGGCCTACCAAGTGTCTACAAAAGTGTGGATGAAACCGTACTACAAACGTTTTTAACAAGATATGCTTTAATCATGGAGGAAATATTCCTCCACACTTTAATCCTACCCTGAACATTAATGAATGCTATTCATATTATTGACGCCCCCGATAAAAGCGCGGCGGATTCAAGGCGGACAAGCCAGCCGGCCCGTGTTGTTGGGCTGAGGGGGTATACGCCCTCCATCTGTGAAAGCCTCTCCCTGCGGGGCCCTCTATTTTGAATTCCTGGATTCGCCACTGGATAAACGGACGGACGGGATTTATGAAATCTAATAATTTTTTCATTTTAACTTGAATTATACAACTTAAAGTCTCTTAAAGATGGGAGGGGGAAGGCAGAAGAGGGTTCAGAAAAATAAAAGAAAACAGTCAGCTCGATGTTCCGGACGTTGTTTGAAACATTTGTCTTGACATCTAACCATGCCCCTTTTTCTGGACCCCCTACTGCAAATGTTGAATCCCCCAGTGCAAGTACGTTGATGACACTGTATGATTTGTGAGCGTATAAGTCGGTTGTAAGAAAACGAGGGTTAGATATGCTCCTATACCATATGGGTCTGTATGGTCTAACAGTATGATACTCGCCTTGCTATCGAGGGAGTGCAGGTTCGAATTCTGCTACAGACAACACTTTGAAAAACAGTAAATAATACTCAAGTTAGGTTTGCTGCGTTGCACTGTGACACAATATAAACAAATTGGACTAGATAAATAATAATAACAACAGAGCTCGAATAGAAACATTATGTTATGCTTGAGATGAAAATAATTGCGTATTATGCCTAGTTGGCTGGACACACAAAATGTAATATAATCCATGTGTCGTTCCAAAACATACAAATCGGATTCATTTTCTATTTTTTGAAAAAAAAAATATTATGAAGACAATATGCTGACATATAATACAGCAAGCCGATAGCGGTAAGTTTAAAAATAAAATACATGGTCAATGGAAAGTCAATCGCTAGGATTATTATTATTTTTTTTAAATTGTGTCCTACCGGTACATTGTGTACTGTATATGGAAATGAAAATTGATCTCTTCATCGTTTATTTTGGGGTTTTTTTTCCAATAAACCAACGAGAACACAAATGCCAACTGCAAATGTTAACCATAATTGTGATGAGACAACTGCCCTTCATTTCTATTAATTATAACTACAGCAACAATGACAATAGAGTGCTGACATTTAATTAGTGGCAATATACGTGTCAAAAATATTTAAAATTTGATTAGGCCAATGTTATCAGATATCAAGAACTTCTGGTTTGAATTGAGGAAAGTGTCATGTCTTAAGTTTTTAATTATATGGAAAATTGAAAATCCCATAATAGAAATAACAAATTATGGACAATTTACAGAAGTGTAAACAAAACAACCATCAATCGACAGCAAGGTAATATTTACCAATTTAACCTTGATGTAAGTAGCCAAAAATTATCTGAATCAACTAGATTATTTGGCCTTTTTGTTCATTTTCCGCGGCTTAGGCTCATTTGAGAATCCTTTCTTTTGTAAATACAAGTGGAAATATACTGTGCAAATAAAAATAATAAATTAGATTAAGTATGGAATAGCTTACATTTGAGTAGGTCGTAAGGATTCAGTGGAAAATTAGAACAATATTTTGATGCATATATATTACTGTATATTTCCTATTTCTTATATTATTTTGCACAAATATAATGTCACATGGTTGGTAATAAATTTACGGATTTATATAAGTCGACTGGGAATTACTGCACGTTGTTTCAATCTGTATTTAAATGAAAGTTAACTTCAATAATCACCTTGAATGACCAATGTACCATCTATCTACAATTCCTTATATCCTAAACCAATAAAATATTTGTTGGATTTTAATTAACATTTCGCTTATTATATTAGGACTTCCCACAAATTTGATTATATTCATTCTTGTTCATGTTTCGTTGTCCTTTGGTCCGAAGGTCCGTTTGCCGAAGGTCCTTTGGTCCGAATGTCCGTTGGTCCGAAGTAATTAATTTAAATATTATAGACAAAAATATATTTGAAGAAAACACATGTTCGGGACCACCATGTAGGTCATATTGGCTAACAATATACAATTATTGCTAGCATGACTTGTTTATGTATATTTTTAACAAATTATTAGAAATTGAAAAGATTCCAAGCGAATGGAGCTTAAGTATAACTTCCTAATGTTTAAGCAGGAGACAGAAAAGATTTTAATAACAATAGGGGAATTCATGTAACTTCCATCCAGTGTTTGGAAAATCTTAACAGATTTATTTACTTATGGTCGATGGGAAACAGTTAACTACTTTCTCACTTTTACAAAGTAGACATATTGACAGTGGCGGCGAAAGCATCTGGGGGAAAATAAAAGATTTTTTTAGGGGGGGGGGGGAAGTTCCCCGACGAGAGTCGGGTGTCAATTAAAATGTTTCGAAAGTGGTCCATGGGGCGGATCCCCCGAAAAATGTGACAATTTAGAGGTCAGATTTATTTACTTATGGTCGATGGGAAACAGTTAACAAATTTCTCACTTTTACAAAGTAGACACATTGACAGTGGCGGCGAAAGCATCTGGGGGAAAATAAAAGTTTTTTTTTAGGGGGGGGGGGCAAGTTCCCCGACGAGAGTCGGGTGTCAATTAAAATGTTTCGAAAGTGGTCCATGGGGCGGATCCCCCGAAAAATGTGACAATTTAGAGGTTTCAGAGGGTTATTCAATCGATTCTAAATAGATACCGGTAGTCTTCTAACATGTAGAAAATGCATAGGCCTATAATATATATATATATTTTTTTCTCGCCCCTGTGTCCCCTGCAGTGCCGCCACTGCACATTAAAATCAAATAAAAGAAGCACTAGACATGATTCGTATCATAATACAGTGTGTTTTAATTCATAATACTACTGGTAATAGTTCAAATGAAATTCTCACTGGGAACATCTCCCTATCCACGATCGAGAGAGAGGAATTTTACTGATGTGAGTTAGCCAGATTTTGCTGTAAAATGCTGGTTAAAGGAAAGATATTTTTTTTTTTAAATGGTGAGGCAGCGAAAAAGGATGCGGGAGGTGACAAGAAACTAGTATTTTTTTAACTTGGCCTTATATGTTGTTCAAAATATTTGGGAATATGTTTTAGAAAAGTGATCTTTCTTAATTTACTCCATAAATTGTAAGGAATTGTTTTACTGCCGTATAAACCTGCATTCCTGTAAAAATATGGTCACTAATTCGGACCAACAGGCCTTTGGACCAATGGACCTTCGGACCAAAGACCCTTAGGACCAACGGTCCTTCGGACCAAAGACCCTTCGGACCAATATATCTCTCTTTCATACAACCATGGAGAGAGTTTCTTTCCGTCAAGATAGCAGTAGATGAGCTCCCATGATGTTCATAGTACTGTACTGGGATGCCTCCGATATTATCGTCCTTAATATATTAATAACATTGAGTCTGTCAATAAAGTATTATTATTTGCTATAACTTATTTTAATTCTTATTATCATTATTAATATTATTATAATTGTTGTTAATATTATAACCATTATATTATTATTATTATTATTATTATTATTATTATTATTATTATTATTATTACTATTACTGTATTGTTATTATTATTATTATTGTTATTATTATTATTATTATTATTATTATTACTATTGTTATGTTTTTTCCATGCTCATAGTTTATCAAAATCATGCAAACACAGAGTGTTAATGCCAGGCTGATATTGATTATGTTATACAATTTTCAGGTTGAATGGGAACAATTAAAGAATAATTATTATTATGTCACATACCATACTGGATTGTAAATCAGGCCGTGACAAGAGATAATTGACAATGCATGTAAGCTCCAAGCTTTGGTCAAACAAGGATTATTTTAAGCTTATCATAATATCGTGTGGGTTGCATATTTTACACATTACTATCATCAATGAAATTTAATCTTGTAAATCACATCAACCTTCTAGCTATACGGTAACAGCCCTCCCACTCTATTTTTAACCAGCATTTTACAATTCTTACAAGATTTACCTAATCGCTTTAATATTGTGCATTTGGATTCCCATCCCATTTAAATCATAATTGGTCGCCTACAGAAAAATTCCACTAAGTACATCGTAGACTATCTAATTTTGTTCTATCCGCACAACGACACATCAACATATAATTCAACATAGGCCTATAATTCATTCATTCATCATTTTATTTCAAAAAATTGTATTTCGCTAGTTCAAAAGAAATAAACAATAGAAATATACC
>NW_022757925.1:465240-468595 GCF_011630105.1 Anneissia japonica
GAACCCCATCCAAACCCTTTAATTACGATTGTAGAACTCTCTTTTTCTAAAAAAAAAACAAAACAATAATTTGATGTTCATATAAACTCATTGTTTGTGGGGTTTACCAATACCCGGATTGAATTTCGGGAAAATTGTGATTCCGCTTTCTTGAAATTGGTCACAAATAAATTATTTTAGTATTAATAAATGCATGATCTGTCTCTTATACACATCTTGCAAATAAACAGTAGTTAAAGCATGTGGATCAATTGTGTGTTTGAATGACAAGTTCATGTATGGGAAAAGGGAGGCTTACTTTACTTCAACAAATGTTCTGCTTAGAGTTACTTTAAAGAAGTATTTGTTAATCAAATATCGTTTTTAAAGTAAAACTGAATAATTAGGAATACATTTATTTAAGCAACTTATTTAATCGCATACTTGGTTTCTACTCCCCGCCAAGTGAATTTAAGTGCCTAAAACTATACTAAATAATGTAAACTAAGATACCGTACTATATTATATACATAGTTATGTAAATATGGCAATTATGCTAAGAATTAAAATGGCGTGTAATTGTGAGGGTAAAGTAATTATGGTAGGATCAAATGGTATTGCTAAATCCCAAAAACCTCCTAAAACACACTGTAGAAAACCAAACAATTCAATTATGATTGACTCACTTGGTATATCAATAAGAAATTGAAATATTTATAAGAACCTATTTTTTGGCTGCAAATACACCACAATCCGCCAAACACAATGTGAACCCCATCCAAACCCTTTAATTCGATTGTAGAACTCTCTTTTTCTAAAAAAAAAAAAAAAAAAAAAAAAAAAATTTGATGTTCATATGAACTCATTGTTTGTTGGGTTTACTAATACCCAGATTGAATTTCTGGAAAATTTTGATTCCACTTCCTTGAAATTGGCCACAAATAAATTATTTTATTATTAATAAATGCATGATTTACGTTGATTTATAGATTATGTTGTTGCTATTTTTTAACATTTAAATAGGAAAAAAATAAAAAGTATTATTCATGGCTTTTTTTTTTATCTTTGAATATTTTATCATTGAATATGTAATTTCTGCAAAATGTAAATGGCAGTTTATTTGATGTTAGATTCCTCTTAAAAACTAAATTATTTGAGTTTAAAAAAATGCATATAATGATTTTTTTTTTAAAAATCAGTTTTAATACAGAATTTTATTATTGGGGCCATTTTTACCTACCTGTCATTTGGGGCCATTTTTACTGGGGCCATTTTTTCCTGGGCCATTTTTTCAGGGGCCATTCTTACCTACATAAACGTATGTCCCCATACGAGATTCGAACCCAAAACATTCCGATTACCGTTCGGATACTCTACCAACTGAACTGAGCTATGAGGCCAAGTGGTATTAGGACACGTTCCGTTTTCTTTGGTACCGAGATACACCTCCACTGATAATTAAAGAAGATAACAATTAGTTGATAAAAACATGTGAACCCAGCAGGATTCAAACCTAAGAGGTTCCGATTGTTCGATCGGGCAAAGTGAGTGTATGTTAAGCCTATTAAAAGCAGTGACGTTACAGGAATACAGAAAGAGGTTCTATTGCTGATACATTCTTGCAGAATTCAACCTTTGTATATCTAAAAACGTTCTGCAGACGAAGATACCGCCTAATAATGATGATACAAAATCTTACTCATTTACAGTACATTCTTTGTCAACTACTAATGCATTATTTGGCAAACATCTCCAGTTTTCAAGAATGGTGAGGTGAAGAGATACAGATCCATAGGCGAATTCGAGAGAGGTAAGCCTCCACCTTATAATTGCGAATAATTGAAAAGAAAAATTGCCTAAAAAACAAATAAAAATATAAATCATACAATGTGCCTAAGAGCCCGGAGCTTCAGGATAAAAACTCAAATCCAAACCCAAATCGCAACAAATGTACTCCACACGAAAAATTAATCAATCAGTTAAATTTGTAAATTTAAATAACAATTATTTTTGATTTCTTTTTATTCTGTAAATTTGTGTATCAAAAGCACAAAATATATTAACACAATATTTTAAAACAATTGATTTGATATACAGTATGCAATCAGCATAATAATCTAATTCTATAGTTTCATTAATATACTTAATTAGACTACGAGACGCGTGTACTCCGAGATAAACATAGACCTCAATTTCTGAAATAAAGTTATTCCCTAACTTTACTAATTCATTTTGATTTGTTCCTCTAGCCGACAAGTTACATGTTTCAGGAATACTGATATATAAAATCGAAGTTATGATTATAATATTCCAATCAATTATTACTAATTACTAGAATAACTAAAATGACGTAAAATAGGCCTACAACAAAAATGTATTACTATTAACAACAATAACGTAACTTAAATACGTCATATTAGAGAAATTAATGTAAAAGATGGGGTTAAAAAATTGAAACGGGAAGCATAGATGTGGCATTAAAAAGAATTAGGCCTAGGCTACTTCACATGTAAGCCACATTTATAGGAACTTCCTGATGCTAGGGTTTAGTAATGCTCACCTGCCGTGTTAACCAATAAACGAGAAATCTGTCTATAAATTAATGTAAACGTGTGTTTCCCATAGGCATGCTTGTATTATTCATGGAGGAATAAGTGACATGGTTTTTGGAAAGTTCCCATCTATAAACTGGAACAACTCACTTGATACATTCATACACGTAGATAATGTTTCATAATTTGTTTAAATAATCTATTGTTATTTAAAAAAATACAGTATTTAATACCTTTTTTCTAGAATAAGATACTGTAGATTATCAATTTATTGCTTTATTGTTATTTATGGAGGAATTAATGACATGGTTTTTTAAAAGTTCCCATCTATAAACTGGAACAACTCACTTGATACATTCATACACGTAGATAATGTTTCATAATTTGTTTAAATAATCTATTGTTATTAAAAAAAATACTTTTTTCTAGAATAAGATAAATTATCAATTTATTGCTTTAAAAGAATTAAGTCCAAGTACAACCTTTGGACATTGTGGAGGGGATAAGTACTGAAGGACAATCGGGCTACGTAATTATATAATAATAGGAATGTCATAATAAATATAATAATAATTATTATATTTATTATGACGTTATAAAAAAAAACGTAAACGTATACTGTACATCTGCCCTAATTCATTTTCAAATGTACCTGTAAAGATGATGAGTTAATTTTGAACGGTTTAGAATGAGCAAACATTAACCCAGGTATCGACCATGATGAAAACTATTATGAGAGGTGGCGAGATGTTCGCAAGCAAAGTTTATGCAATCTGTTGGAAAATATTGTTGATGTGGATTTGAGGTCAGCTGGTATGTCTATT
>NW_022757925.1:470929-477421 GCF_011630105.1 Anneissia japonica
GTCATCAGAGTAGGCAAAAACAATAATAAAAAATATTTAAGTTGATGTATTGTTTTAGGCAAAAAAATATACAATTTTTAACATGCTTTTAAAAAATCTTCAAATATATCTTCAGCCAGAAGTATAAATTTCAGTAAATTCAAAAATTATTTATTTAAAGGCAAGAAAACTTGTGATAAATATGATGTGTCTCAACAATCACTTTCGAAGTCCAACTCCATGGGGCTATCAAATTGAGGAGGTAATCGACCAGCTTTCTTGGATTTTTTCACAGACCATCGTCCTTTCTTGTCTTTTTCCTTTTTAGAGGAGGGCAGCTGATTTGCAGGTGGTCTCCTCACCATAGGCGATGCCTCAAAGCCGGCGTTCACATGCTCCACCGAGCTTTGACGTGATGAGAGGGAAGCATTACGAGGCATATAATCTAAATTAATTTGATCATGAGAGCTGCGAAGGGATGGTGGTCCAGAGCCACGCAATGCTAAATTTGATGAGGGGTAATGGTTCAAGATATCACGAGAACCATGGCGTGAGGGAGGGCCAGATCCAAGCGGCTGCTGGTTCAGGACATCACGAGAACCATGTCGAGATGGAGGTCCGGAGCTAAGTGGTTTCTGATGATTCTGATTAAGGACATCGCGAGAACCATGTCGAGATGGAGGTCCAGAGCTAAGTGGTTTCTGATAATTCTGATTAAGGACATCACGAGAACCATGACGAGATGGAGGTCCGGAGCTAAGAGGTTTCTGATAATTATGATTAAGGACATCACGAGAACCATGTAAAGAGGGTGGGTTGGAGCCACGAGGACCAGGATACACAGGAGGATCATCCTGGTTCAATGAGCTATCTGAGCCATAATAAGAGCCTGGGGGAGGTGGAAACGATGCTACCGAATCTTTGTTTAAAACATCTCTTGAACCATGACGCGAGGGTGGGCCAGTACGGCGAGGGGGTGGATGAGATGTTGGTGGGTCTTTTGGTATGTAATCCCTAGACCCATAATGAGATGAAGGTCCAGAATCAGGAGGAAGTCTATGAGCTAAAGAATAGCCTCCATTAATCATATCCTGAGACCCTTGATAAGAAGGAGTTTTAGACCCGCGGGATGCAGGATATGCGGTCACATGGTCTAAATTATCTCTGGATTCATGGTGTGATGGTGATCTAGAACCCTGATAATTATAATACATCATATTGTCTATGGATGGAGCATCACGTTCAGATTTTTGCAGATCAAGTCCATCTCTGGAGCCTTCAAAACTTCCGTCCGCATATTGCGACACATTGGCATTGTAACTTCTAGGTTCATACACAAACTGAACGGAGCCTTCACTACGTGGGTTTCCTTGATCCTGTTCATCGTCTACAAACTGAATATTGTCCACACTACCATTTCCTGGCTGGTTTCCATAACCGCCATTAAATCCTGGCTTGTTGCCATCTTTTATGAATCGTGCAAATAATCCAGATTGGTCAGCGTATAATGGAATACCATCAACTTTGAGAAGACCGCCCATTGTGGTATTATGTGATTTATGAACTGCCCATGCTTCATCTCGATGGTGTTGCAAAGCAGGACCCCAGTTAGCTCTGGGAGAGGTCATCTGTTGCAAGCGCTGTAATTGATGGCATCAAAAGAATTAAATAAAATCAATTACATTGGATCACTTGTCTTCATTCTATATGATTTTTTAAGTAAATTATTATGTATAGATCATAAATCAAATTACATGACAGAAATAGCTTTATAAATGATTATGATACATACCTCTAGAACAGTCCCACTTCCTCTAAATAACTCATAAATCCAAATGATAGGTATCCACATGATGGAGCTGATAATCATGCACCAGCCAATGCCATTTGCCCAGCCAGGGTAGTCACCATTGTACGTTGGCTCCGTCCAACTCATCCAGTTAAAAACGATGATAAACTATGACAAAAAGCATTTAAGGTTTTGATAAATTGATGAACTGATTTCATATATTCATCTTTTATTTCAGAATTTCATGTCCATACAAAAGAATAACAATTATTAACCTATAAAACACAAAAAAGAAAATAGAAAATATGAAAATAGCAAAAGGTAGAAAATCTGACTGGCTACCATGTGACAATAATGAAAATTAATGGGCATACAGTATATTTCATATCTATTACAATTTATTCAATTATTATTTAATAATTCTGTATGCAATATAATGTATATTTCATATATTTTCAAAAAAAGAAAAGATTTTTTTGTAGGATGGTGTCTTTTCTTCATAAATCTCAAATCAAACAATATGACTCAAATTTCTATAATGTTGGAAAATTTGTCTTCAGGGACCCTATATTGGTCCACTTCTGTAGTGAACTTTGTGTGTAACTTCAATTTTCCCCTAAAATCCCAAACTGCTGTAGCACAAGTTGAGGCTCTCAACAGTTGGCATGCATTCAAATGCTAGAGTTGGCCGTACTTGTCTCAAAGAACTGGTACAAATTTTGGGACATAAAAATTATAATGTTTTTTTGTCTGGAAAATTTAAACTTTAATGACATTCTCAAAGCAAAGACCAGCAAAAATTCTGGCTTACAAGTGGAATAACCTTAATACAAGAAACATGTACAGGCAAAATTATAAAATTTTGTACATAAAAGGAAGAATATTATGACCTAAAATATAAACATCAAAATACAGTTAAGTAGCTGAGTGTCACATTACCACATATACTAGTACTACCAAAGACAGGGGAAAATTTGGGGGTGGGGTGAGCAAGATCTCCACAGCCCCCCCCCCTCCACTTTTGGAAAGTACAAAAAAGAAAAAGAATAAAGAAAGAAAGAAAAAGAAATTATTCGTAATATAGTTTAATTATTAATAGATTTGGAAACACCTACTTACCGCTAGGAGAGCAGGTGTAATAGTACACCAATTGATTCCCCACCATATAAACAGAGGGTGATCCACAATCTTGTTTCCCACCATCGTGCGGATGTCATTCATGAATCGTTTCAAACCATATATCCAACTTATTGCAATGGACTCACACAGAGCAAACATAAGGAGGGCAAAACTAGCACCGTACGAATCCATCATAGAAACCCAGTAAGGTCCAGCCTGAATATCAAAAAGCATATTACATGTATTAATTCAAAAGAATGTTAAAAGCTACAGTCGGCAACCGTTCACTCCTTGAGACCCAAAATTATTTGTCACAGTTTCCTACGAGCTCCAGTAATCATAGACATTTTATCCAAGATACAAATATACGGCCAATGTAATACATTAGAACCCCTACTCTGAGACACCCCATTCAGGGGACACCCCTATTAAGGACTTTTTCGTGACTGTATGTCACTGTTGTATAAAAACATACCAAAACCCCTATTAAGGGCACAATTTTATACTTTGGTTTGTGTCCCCTGAATAGAGGTACCACTATTATTTTGTTTCGATGTTTTCACAGGAATCTTCTGATTTGTAAAGTGTTTATTCTTACACTTAAGACTTTCTTTATAATTTTGTTTGAGGCCCAGATGTAATCTAACAACACTAAAAATTTGGTTAAACCCCTTTTTTGGCCAGTTTAACACTGACATAATATTTTATCATAACTTTGTTTATTAAAGAACACTTCTGAATTAAACTTGGCCTATAGGAAACCCCCCTTCCCCTGAACCTGGCTACACTAGGCCTGGTCTGTAATAAGATTCTTACTTCTGTAATACATGAGAATCCTAGGAAGTATCCAACTCCACAAGCTATTCCTAACACATAAGTCTTCTTCTTATGCAGATAAGGAAACTCATCACAGATTGATGTTACTATTGTTTCCATAATAGCAAACTGATGGAAAACAAAAACAATGTATAAATAATTACGATTATGGCACACTATGGTGGTAAAACAAAATACAAGATAATTGCTTTTTTTTATATATAGGCCTAGCTCTGTTATTAAGAAATCAACAATTAAAGTAAACACTAACTATAATGTAAATATGTAGAGCTGAAACAGGAAAGTGCGATGCAATTTAAGTAATAACATTTTTTTCCATTGATGTCTCAATTAGTCTTCCATTGATTATAGTAATATATCGTATATAATTATATAGCACCATAATTTAGGTGTATGCCTAAACATCTGTGCACATTAATTTCTTACCTGACTATCTAATCCAAGAGTCAAAAGCATAAAAAAGAAGAGAATAGCCCAAAATGGAGCACCTGGTAGACTGGCCACTGCCTCTGGGTATGCAATAAATGCCAGACCAAATCCTGCCAACAAACAATAGTAAACAATTACAAAATTTTAAAATACTCTTTGAAAAAATGTTTATATTCAATTTCAAGTGAACCAGTTGTACACGTTCAGAATAAATCTATGTTGTAGTTTGTATTACAGAAAAATGTCGGATTGTGTTAAGCCAGGAACACACTTCGTCTTACGATGGTCATACAACCGTCGGCCAATGGATCTATCTTTGCTCTCTGTTAGCACTTGATGCGACGCTGTATGCTGGTCATCAGAGGGAGCCTGAGCGGATCATGTGTTGTCGACAATTGTTAGACGTAGTGTGTGCCCAGTACATGTTCATTAGGTTTGGGGAACATACAAATATAGCAATAGTATAATAATAATATATAGTAAAACCTTGAATTGAAGCTCAATGGGCTTAATCTTGAGAAGAAGCCCATTTCGAATTGAAGCCCCTCTTCAGTATGCAAAATTAGCCTCAGAAAGAAGATAGCAAGGCTTCTTTTTGAGATACCACAGTACATACACTGATACATGAATTCAAAGAAACAAAATAAATTAAAAACACGCTTGGTTTATAACAGTAGTTGTAGGTGATTTAATGCCGGTTAATACACTCCATGATACAGATTGATGTTACAGTGGCCCTATTTATTGTTTTATAGTACTAATTCCAAAAATTTAGTGCATTCATTCTGAAAAGAAGCCCCCCTCTTTACTTCGCAAAAGTAACCTCTAAAAGAAGTCCATCCAAAGTTTGCCAAAAACAAAAAGAAGCCCAGGGCTTCAATTCGAGGTTTTACGGAACTAATATAAAAATTGGTCATTCTGCATCTACATTTGCTTGTTATTGAGCAACCTTTAAATTATGAATATTTAGCAGAAGACACAAAGTGGATCAAGGCAGCAAGAAAGACCATAATATGAACTGACCATTTAGACCATAAAATCAAGTGGATATGTAGCCTATTCAGATGACTTTTACTTTACCTTGATCTACCACTTCTTCAACAGGTTTGCCTAATTGGTTGGCCATGTAGCCAATGATTGAGAAGATTACAAAACCAGCAAAGACACTTGTACAGCAATTAGCAATTGCAACAAACATGGAATCACTGAAAGAAAATGTGATCCACACAAGTCATAATACTATACACACAGAGGATGGTGTATTGAATAAATTACTTGTTGAATGAATGACTCTGAAACAATGGATGAAAGACTGAAACTGGTTAAATGAAGTTCTATTCAGAAATAAACAGTTTTGATGATGATTACAGTCTACATAATATTCAAAAATGTTTAACGTAAGCATAAAAACTTTGTGTTTTAATTACACTACATATTATTGATTTGATTACTGACTGACTAGATAATGAGTCTGTATTGATGATAATCCAAGTTAAATTTTGTAGCGTCATCAAGAAATGTATGTAGGGATGAATTACGGGATATTTTATTAGCAATTGACAGCCTTGTAATTAAGCTGTATAACATTGAGACATTATAATAGTAGCGTGTTTTAGGCCTTGTATTACAATTATAACAGAAAATTGACTCACAAAAAACAGTTGTTATGAAACTTGTTGTAAGACGCCAAAGTGAGAAGGCCACCCCAGGCTGCACTCAAAGAATAGAAGATCTGCACTGCAGCATCTAGCCACACCTGACAAAAAAAAAATTAAATTGTATCCAGCTAGGTACATTTTCTTGGTTTATAATTTTCAAAAATCCAACTTGACATGCACACAGGATAGATCTATAAATTTCTTATCCAAGCATGGATAGTGTGACATGTAAAAATAATGAAAAGTCATTAATCGCTAAACATTTAGTGTAAATTTGAATGCCTTGTTTAATATTTGCTGCATATGCATTGTCCCATAGTTTGGGTTTCATCTGTTTATTCATTCTTTTTGTGTGTAAATATCATCTTTTTTACCTGAATATTTATACCTGAATAAATAAATATATATAAATATCTTTTGATACATTTTATTTATTCACCAGGGGCACTGAAATGTTAAAATTCTGTGGCAAAATGGTGGTTGGGGGGGGGGTAAGTTCCCCATGCCCTACTGGACCACGTCTGCATTAACTCTATTCTTTTGTAAACATTTAAGGAAGAGTAATTTGCGAGAATGAAATGGGTTTTCTCACAAACAAAACTAACTCAAGGCTGATCCTAAAAAAAATCAGCTTTCAACACATTCATAAAGAGACCAAAGACCACCTCATAAACACACTTG